>NW_017308298.1:146919-152427 GCF_000935625.1 Nanorana parkeri | reverse complement strand
CACTTTTTCCCCCTTCAACCCCCCCCCCCCCCCCCAAATAAGTTTTCACTGGGGTTAGACTTTATTTTTCTGTTCAGAAGAAAATAGTAATATGAATAGTCATAGTTTTGTGTGCTTGCTTCATCCCTGTGATTACCTCCTACTCAGTCTTTGGGGTGTAAGTTTTCCTAAAATGTAATTGTCGGCAGCGTTGTCTCATATGACATCAACTTTCATTGAAGTTTCACTATGACATGATTGAAAAATATGAAAATCATTATATTGTACTGTAGTAATTTAACAAAATGTTTGTTCCTAATGATAGATTTGGCAGTGTGGAGGAACACTTGAAGTACACCCTTGTTCGCATGTTGGACATGTCTTTCCCAGACAAGCCCCATACGCTCGTGGTAAAGCTTTGGCCAATAGTGTGCGGGCAGCAGAAGTTTGGATGGATGATTATAAAGAACTTTACTACCACCGAAACCCTCATGCACGCCAGGTAAGATAAATCTAGATTAACAAGATGTTAAAGTATAAAAAGAAAATATGTCTAACCAGCAGGAAATATACCATACTAAAGGTGTGCCATTTCATCATGGCAAATCCACTGTCCATTCTTGTGTAAAGGTAATATAGTTATAACAATACATTTGTTTTCAGCTTCTAGAGCCTGGTGCAGGTAGTTTGCAGGACAAGTCCTGGTGCTTTGTCCTACAAACACTTTTTTTTTGTATAATGTATTATCTATTGAAATCAATGGAAGAGCATCAAAATGCATGTCAATGTTTGTAATGTGTGTTAAAGGACACGCCAACAGGTGTTTAATGTGATATGCGTCGACATGCAATGCAAAGTGCATTGCAGTGATACTTAAAATGCATCTTTTTATTTGTTTCTTTTGATTTCAATGGAAAATGCATCAGGAAAGAATGCATCAGAACACAACCCCCTAACACTAACCCTTCCTTTACCAGAACACTTTACAATCCCCTTAAATGAGTTCTTAGCACCCACGCTTTAAGGCAGGGGCGCCCACAATCTTTCGTCTGGAGATCTACTTTTCAAATTACGAGCTCAATGAGATCTACCAACGAAAAAACCTCTGCATTCAGGGACGGGGCGTGGCATTGAAGTCAATGGCACCGCAGCCAGGCCCCTCGCCCACAGTGCGATCGCCGGAACACAGGAACATTAGTGCCTGCGTTCCCGTACAGTGCGATCCGGAAAAATGCTGCAAGAACTATTTTTGCAGATCGCACTGGACCAGAATGCAGGCACTAATGTGCCTGCGTTCCGGGTGCGGGCGATCGCACTGTGGGCGGGGGGCATGGCTGCGGTGCCGTTGACTTCAATACAACCCCACACCCCTCCCGTCCCTGAATGCAGGGAGTCGGCCAGCTTACATTCCAGTGCGTCCTAGAGGCCCCGGCGTCCTGTCCTCCCGCAGTGCTCGTGTGGCCGACATTGCACATGGGGAGAGGTGTCCTGCCCCTTTCCATCTACAGCGCCTGACACATTCAGCCGCACAAGCAACACGGGAACTTAGCCATAACCAGCTCATTTTACGCCCGAGGCAAGAAAAAAAACGCGCCCCCCCCCCACAGGCGTGTGATGTCACCCAGCGCCCTGCGTCCGGGATTTTTTTTATTTTTTACTTTTTTTAAAAATTATTTTTAATTCTATTAAATTTTTTTACTCTTGGGGGGGCTTCGGTCAGCTTCTCCTCTGGATCCCCCCTGCTCTCCCAGGCAGAGGCCGCAGGGGATCTGAGGAGAAGTGAAAGAAGCACTTCAGCCGCTGGGGGCGGAGGACGGAGCCGCTGTCACAGAACTAAGGCCGACCGGTGAGGGGAGAGAGAGGCGCCGGCTGTCGGAACCTGGCTGAGCGTCTCTCTCTCCTCACCGCTTGGCCTTAGTTCTGTGACAGCGGCTCCGTCCTCCGCCGGCTGCAGCGGTTCCTTCACTTCTTCTCGGATCCCCACTGCATACATATGGGGAGAGCAGAGGGGATCCAGAGAAGCCCCACGATGGGAGGAGAGGACATCGCGATCTGCCAGTGATTTCTACGCGATCGACTGGTAGATCGCGATCGACCTTATGGGCACCCCTGCTTTAAGGTATGTATATAAAAAATTTGTATAGTTATTTATACAGCGAAACTGCACATACATCTAGCAAACTGAATGTCCCTAAAATTGTTGCATTGTATTTCTTGTTACTAAGATGCATTTTTTTTCTCCAATGATCATCAGCTCCATCTAGTGGCCATAATGTGTTGTTTTCCTGAATCATATTATGTTCTTTATTAAAGTGACACTAAACTCCGAAAGTAAACCTTAAAAATGCATTCAAGTACCTTAATTATTAGCAAAAATGTAGCTTATTTGTGTATCACTCAGCTGTAGATCCTCAAATCATCTTTGAATTCATGCCGATACTGTCCTTCCTTCTGGAGGGTGGCTACTTTTGTTACCCATGGTCTGGGTGTGTTTTAAAGTAGCCACCGCTTCAAGCTCACCCTGTGATGGACTACAATCTCAATACAAATTAGTAAACTGCACATGAGACTGTAGTCCATCACGGAGGGAGCTTAGACTACTTTACAACACACACAGGGACCATGGGGAACAAAAGTAACCACCCTCCAGAAAGGACAGTGTCAGCACCAATTCAGAGATGATTTGAGGATCTACAGCCTAGTGATACACAAATAAGCTACATTTCTATTAATAGTTAAAGGAGACCTATGAGGTGAGTGATTTTCAGCGAACATATACCGGCGTTCGCTCACCTCTCAATCCTGTCACGGCTCTCTGCCGTGACAGGGGAGGGGCTGGATTCCCCTCTCCCCGCTCCGATCCGCCAGCGCTGACTGGTGGAACGGACGGGGGAGGGGGCGGGTACAGCTGGCTCTGCCTCTAGATAGGCAGAATCAGCTGTCAGTCACTCAGCTGGGTGGATCCCGGCACAATTGTCGGGATCCGCTTCAGCTGCGGCATCTCAGTATACTGCGAGCAGCTGCTCGCGGTATACTGTGGCGTCTCAGTATACAGCAAGCTACAGCTCACTGTATGCTGAGCCTAGGGTGACGGGAGGACGCTAGTTTGTGTCCTCCCGTTACCCTAAGGAGAACTATGGGGAAAATAATTAACCCCATAGCTCTCCTTTAAGGTACTTGAATGCATTTTTAAGATTTAACTCCTCAGTTTACGTTAACCTATATTTACTACTGCCCATAATATTTGAAGAACATTCAACCAGAAGAGAAAATAGCCGTTCAATTACACCCCATTTTCACAACCGCTGCTTAATTCATACAGAACAAATGTGCATGCAGTATCTAACCTTTAAAATGAGTTGGTAAAACTCAGCCTTGCTTCAAGACAATTAACGCCTAAACTGCCTTTCTGTTGAACCCAAACATCTAAAGTGTCCAGCTAAACCTTTTTTTATTTGTTTTCGAGTAGAGTGGGAATGGTTAAAATCCCAGTCAACTTTTTACTGCTCAATGTACCCCTACTTCCTGTCCTGCTGACCAACTTTTACCAGATGAGGAGAACTCTGAATCAGCAACACAGACAAATAAAAATGCTTTTCTTAGGTAGAGTATATGATGGATATAACCCGTCAGATTTTTATTTTGTTGTCTGTGCCACTGTTACAGATTTTCTTTCACATTCTGTCTGGTGTAACTGTTTTCAGCTGGACAGATAGTGATGGTAACTGGAAACCCTGGATAACTTTACAATAACCCCTATTCTGCTGCATACTCACCCCTTCGTGTTTGCATCAGTGCCGATAGCAAGCAGTCCTGCATCTCCATAGTTTAAGCTTATGAACTTTTTAATGTAGCATTTTACATATATTTATATTGGTTGTAGTGAGTGTTGACAATCAAAACTTATATTCCTTGATTCCTCTGTTAGCCAAAGCTGATTTCCTTTACAGTTTAATTAAGAGATCTCTTCCAGGAGCCATATGGAGATGTGTCAGAGCGAAGGCAACTCAGGGAAAGACTGCAGTGCAAACCTTTCAAATGGTTTTTGGAGAATATTTATCCAGAGCTCCATGTACCCGAGGACATGCCAGGCTATTTTGGAATGGTAACCCTTTATCTCTGATACATATTACTTTAATTTGATTTTCTGAACCTAGTTTATTCAACACTGTGCTTTCCATAAAACTAGAAAAACTGCCTAGAGCACAAAGATTAGAAACCGTTTTTACAGAACAAACACAGGTAGGCATATATGCGGCCCCACAGAAGATGGCCCACTTTCATGAGGCTGCAGGCAGGTTAAAAAATCCTTTGTGTTTGCCTAGATCAGGTACTTTGTTCTCTGTTTATTTTGTTACACATACAAAAACACTGATAAAAAATGATTTATTAAATAATAAGGTTTTCACAAACTGGATGTATCTTATCAGAGAAATGTAGGGTATCACAAACTGGATGCATCTTATCAGAGAGATGTGTAGGGTATCACAAACTGGATGCATCTTATCAGAGAGATGTGTAGGGTATCACAAACTGGATGCATCTTATCAGAGAGATGTAGGGTATCACAAACTGGATGTATCCTTGTCTTATCCTGGATGTCTGATAGCCGGACATTCAAGCGAATTTGCACTTTTGGAAAGACACCCACATGTCTTTGATGCATTTCAACGTCTCTTGACAGCTTTCTTAGAAGGCTATGTACTCAGATAAACAACATGTACAGCAATTAATATGTGCATAGACCCAGAATGGCATAAATGATCAACCTGTAATCCTCATTTTTAAGGACTCCTTAATGACTGGTAGGATCCCCAGTGATTGGCGGAGGGCTACGGTAGTCCCAATATTCAAAAAGGGGGCTAGGTGCCAACCTGGGAACTATAGGTCGGTCAGTCTAACATCGGTAGTTTGTAAAATGCTAGAGGGCATAATAAAGGATTATCTGGTAGAATTTGTTCAGGAAAACGGGATAGTTAATGACAATCAGCATGGGTTCAGGAAGGATCGTTCCTGCCTAACTAACTTGCTAACTTTTTATGAGGGTGTAAGTAGAGATATGGATGGAGGGAGGCCGGTAGATGTGGTATATCTGGATTTCTCAAAGGCTTTTGATACGGTACCACACAAACGCTTGCTACACAAGCTGAGGGCTATGGGCATAGATGAGGTGGTGTGTACGTGGATAGAGAACTGGCTACGGGAACGTGTCCAGAGGGTATCTGTAAATGGCACCTTTTCAGACTGGGCTAGTGTAATGAGCGGTGTGCCTCAGGGTTCTGTGCTGGGTCCCATATTGTTCAACTTATTTATTAATGACATCGGGGAGGGTGTTAACAGCGATATTTCCGTGTTTGCGGATGACACCAAAATTGGGAGGGTAATAGACACGGACTTTATAACATTACAGGAGGACCTGGATAAAATAGGGGAGTGGGCATTAATGTGGCAGATGAGGTTTAATGTCGATAAATGCAAAGTAATGCACTTTGGAATTAAAAATAAACAAATGGGTTATACAATTATGGG
>NW_017308298.1:90760-143921 GCF_000935625.1 Nanorana parkeri | reverse complement strand
AAATTGGTGGAAAAAAAATTCCAGCACAAGGGGCGAAGGGGGTTCTTCACAGTAAGATCAGTTAGGGTCTGGAACTCACTGCCACAGGCGGTGATTTCAGCAAAGAATGTGGAATTGTTCAAGAAACTTTTGGACGATTTCTTAAGGGACCGCAATATACAGGGGTACAGGTACTCCTAGAATGAGATCGTAATAGGTTGGACTTGATGGACTAATGTCTTTATTCAACCTCAAATACTATGTAACTATGTAAGTTTGCTGGGTTTAACTTGGCTGGATTTTTGGGGGCATGGCCAAGCCATGGACGCGTGAGGAGTGAGACCCTGAAGCTCTGGGCCCGACTCACCATTTACCTTACTCTTTCCATCATCCCCCACCTTTCAATCCACCCATGTCGAAGAAGGGCAAACAGAAGGGACAACGGTCCACGCCGAAGACAGCTTTTAAGAAGCTCTTCGTGCGTCCGGACACCCCCACAGACATGCGGCCTACCTCCAACACCGCATCCCCGGACTCTCCTACGGCGCGGTCGCCGGGACGTGACGTGGCATTGGCGGCGGGACCGGGGACATCAGAGCGGCAGAACCGACTAGACCGCCGGGTCCAAGGTGAGCCCACATCCTCGCTATTCCCTGGAGCCATGTCCCCGGAGGCGCTGGCTGATCAGTTAGGAGGGAGCCAGGCCGCCATGTCACCGCTGCTGGATTGTCATGCAAGCCCGTCCTGCCACAGCCCACGGCCCCACCGCTGCTACAGCACTTAATGAGCTCTCCCCGGCCACACAGATCAGAGACCCGGCGGGACTCAGGGGATCACAGGGCTACAGACCAGGCATTCTCCCCCTTGCCACCTCGCCCACCCAGCAATACGTGCCCCCCTAAGCCACCATTGCCTCAGGGACAGATGGACTGGTCCTCCCCCCCGCTTCCACAGGTGGAGGGGGACTCCTCAGACTCCTGGCAATCGGATCCACAGCTGGGCTCCCTATGCCCCCCTGGAAACTGGCACCCCGTGCAGCATGATCAATTCCACATGACTACTGCCGATCTCAGGGCTGTGCTATGCTCTCTCCCTACTAAAGCAGACCTAGCAGCCATGGTGCCCACTAAATCTGATTTTGAGGCGTTTACATTCCGTATTGAAACTGCCTATAAGCAAGCGATCACTGAAGTTAAGGAAGAGATCGCCTCTGTCTCCTCCAAAGTTGTGGGACTTGAACGTTCCCAGGTAGAGCTGACTCGCAAGATCACGCAGTTAGAGGAAGGCCAATCCTCCGCTAATCATCAGATGACAGCTTTGATGCTAGGAGTAGATGACCAGGATAATCGAGGCAGGCGCAATAATATCCGCGTTAGAGGGATTCCTGAATCCACCCATGCGACTGACCTGAAGAACACCATACACGGCATCTTTAATCTGTTCTTGGATCGCCCCCCTGATACTGCCATAGAGCTTGACCGGGCTCACAGATCCCTGGGTCCTAGAACACAGAATGCTGAGCGGCCTAGAGATGTTGTCTGTCGCATTCATCACTACAACCTCAAGGAAGAAATCATGCGTCAGGCCTGGCGCAAAGGCTCCATTGAGTTTGACGGAGCCTCCATCCACCTTTATCCGGATTTATCCAGACATACCCTGCAAATGAGACGTGTGTTGAAACCTTTGCTGGACGCTATCAGAGCGGTCGGTGCATCCTACCGTTGGGGATACCCCTTTCACCTGATTATACGGAAATCGGAAAGAACCTTCCTCCCGCGGTCCCCAGATGCTCTACCGGACCTGTTCCATTTCCTGGAGCTCGCTCCCTTTGAGGTGCCCAACTGGCTGCTTCCACAAAGGGCCGGGCAGCCTTCCCTGGATACAGTGTTGCCCCCACGACGATCCCGGTCTCCACGAGGTTCTGCCCCTTCACATAACCGAAACGGAACCCCTGGGAGGGCCCGCCCCCGTCCTACCCGTCAGATGGAAAGGCTTTCACCGCCACGGCCCATGCACCCTGAACCGTAACAGTTTTTCTATCCTTTTTGTACACAGATGCCAAATGAGAAACTTGGCTGGATTTATTTTCGTTTTACAGATGGTTAATGTCTCATGAGAAATATTCTGTTATTTTAAACATTGATGGCAACATGCTTTAGCTGCAGAGTTAGGCCCTGTTCACATCTATGTGATGCGATGCCAAATATGATCCCGTCTTAAATGTTGCAATGTTAGGTGTGCTGTAGTGTCATTATTTCTTAAAGTGTGATTAGCTGTAGTAGGCAGTCTACAGTGGGCTGCCCACCGCTCACTAAGCAGCACCCTTGCGATGATGCATCACAGAGGTGTGAACGAGGGCTTAGGCCCTGTTCACGCTAGTGCGATTTGTCCTGTGTCTTCTGTCGTGCTGCACTGCACAACAATGCCTATTACATTATTCTTAATGGTACCTGTTCACATCAATGCAACATGATACAATATGATTTGTGGAAAAGTGCTGGTGCTTCTTTTGATTCTACACAGTGTATTTTTGGCCCCACAGTCTTTAAAGAAGACACATGAAAAACGCATGTAGATGGATTTTTGTGTGCTCTATCTGTCCCCAAAAAAGGGTATAAAATTCATTTCAGTACAGCGCTGCATGACGGAATAAATGTCAGTTAAAGTACCGCAGCGCTGAATACTGAAAAATGGCCTGGATGGGAAGGGGGTTTAACACCGCGGATGTCAACTGGTTAAGTCTCTCTAAAATAAGACTACACCTAATGATGTCACAGCAGATATTGTGAACATTGATAGCCCCTTATTAAAGTTGTAATTTTTTTTATAATAATTGCATTAACATATTTTTACATATACATTGATTACATTGAATAATGGTCTGACAAATTGACTAATACAAGAATGTTTTATAAAGGTACTGCACCCCTAAATTGATGGGAAATCCAACATTTTGAGTTTTCCTAGACTAGGAATAGAGGGGAAAGCTTCCAACAGGAACAGTTTTTTTGTACAGCTGGAAAAGTTTGGGAGAGAATTCCTCTTACTCTCTATTGTGTTTGCAGGATAGTGACATTAACAGGGCTAATTACAAAAGAGTTTGGAGAAGGCAGGAGAAGTGACCAATCTAGGACAAAATAGCTGATTTTGAAAAATTCTCCAATTCAGCTCACTTTTCAGTTCAGCTATGTTGTCATAGATTGTTCACTTCACCTGCCTTCTCCAAACTCTTCACCCTTTTGTGAATAGCCCTGTAATTCTCCCCAATAATGGAACACAAATGGGCAAAAAAATAAAATAAAAATCTGACCAGGGGATTTAACATACCCTACTACAATCGAATGAGATGATGCGTGGACCAATATGGGTTGGACTTGATGGACGTATGTCTTTATTCAAACCCAAATACTATGTAACATTTTTTTTTTCTTTTTCCCTTTTTTTTTTTTTTTCTTTTTGTTTTAGATAAGATTTCAGTTTTTCATGTACTGTAACTATTCCTATTAAGAAAGGACCTTTACCTAAATAGCTATAGTGCCAGGTGAATTCAGACTTTTGCAGCCTTTTTAGTCACCATATCTTTAGGTAAACTGTGAATTGTAAACATTATCTGACTTTTCTTTTGCAGCTTAAAAGTAAAGGGATGGCCAACCACTGCTTTGACTACAATCCACCTAGTGAGAATGAAGTCACTGGACAGAAAATTATTTTATACCCATGTCATGGTATGGGACAAAATCAGGTAATCTGCTGTGTTTATGCTAAACATATTATATAGATGTATAATTGTTGTTTATCAAGCTCTGACTAGGGGTGTTTTAAACTTTATCTGTTAGTTATTTGTATTTATATATTTTACAACATTTATTATTATACAGTATATACTGTACAATAAAATCTGTTTTACAAATAAATATTTACAGTTGTAATCAAAATTATTCAACCCCCATTGCAAATCAGTTCATTGGCAACATTTACAAACTTTCAGTTGTTTGCAATGAACAAATCAAACCAAAAACAATTGAAATAAATCAACATAATGGATGTTTCAAGTGGTTCTCTCCAAATTCAACTGAAAATGCAACGTTTAATGACTTCTGCAGCCAGCAAAGCACACATATGCAAAACAGTTATTGTTTCAAGCACACCTGATGAAACTAATCAAGGGCTTTATTAGTTGCCCAAGGTTTGCTTGAGCCAAAACACATGTAATACCTGAACTGGCTAGGGGTTTGTGGAGTATCACGTTTGACTGCATGTTAGAAATATGACCAAGTCAATTAAGTTAAAGTGACACTAAACGTAGGAGTTACATTTTAAAGATGCATTCAAGTACCCCAACTATGAACAAAACTATATCTTATTTGTGTATCACTCAGCTGTACATCCTCAAATCATCTCTGAATTCCTGCAGACACTGTCCTTCCTCTGGAGGGTGGCTACTTTCCTTCCCCATGGTCTCAGTGTGTGTTGTAAAGTAGCCACCGCTGCAAGCTCACTCCCAGGGATGGACTACAATCTCAAATTTAGTTTACTATTTTGTATTGAAATTATAGCCCCTCGGGGGGCGTGGCTTGCTCATGGCCGTGGATGGACGCTTGTAGAGAGCGCTGCGGCGGCTTACCCAGGAACGACCTGCTGGATCTAAAGCCATCACTCCTACGACCCCCACGATGGGAAGGACGGGCAAGAAGGGTGCCCAGACCCCTGCAAATAAGTCCACCCCCGCTGCTCGGCCGACGATCGGGGCCTTTTTCAGGCCTACGGGAGCTGTCGCCGCGGCATGACCGCGACATCGGGGACCCGCTCGACTCCGAGGCCTCCTCCCCGCGCCCACACATATCGCATGGGGACTCAGACTCCTCGCTGGTGGGAGATGACACCGCATCGGCGCGGGAAGAGGGGATGATACGCCGCTGCTTTGCCCTGCTGCCCGCGAAAACGGAGCTGGAGTGGATGTTCTCCCGCCTTGAGGCCTCACACCGCCAGGGCATGACGGAGCTCCGGGAGGGCCTGGCCGGCTTCAATCAACGCCTGGAGGAGGTAGAGTCCCAGACCAGTGCTGTGTCCCTGTCGGTCCACCAGCTGCAGGAGGAGGTTAGCAAGCAACATAACCTCGTACATCATCTCTGCCTGCAGCTGGACGACCAAGAAGACCGCCAGCGCCGCAATAATATAAGGCTACGCGGCATTCCTGAGGCCTTGGGCGCGCCCGACCTTAAGGCCACGGTTCTGGGCATATTCAACACCCTCTTGGGCAACCCCACTACCCATCCCCTTGAGCTAGATCGGGTGCATAGGGTGCCGGGCTACCGCAATCCATAGCAACCGCAACCCAGAGATGTGCTGTGCAGAGTGCACTTTTTCCAGCAGAGAGAGGCCATTTTGGCGAAGGCTCGGGATGGAGGTCCGGTGGACTTCGATGGGGCACAGATTGCGCTTTTTCCAGACCTCTCCCGCAAGACGCTGGCTGGAAGAAAAGCCCTCCGGCCCCTGACCCTGATGTTGCAGGACAAATCCATAGCGTATCGTTGGGGATACCCCTTCCAGCTGGTGGCTCGCCAGAATGGCAAATCGCACGTCCTCCGTTCTCCGGCTGACCTGCCGGGCTTCCTGCGTGCTCTTCATCTGCCGTCGGTGTCTCTGGATGAATGGCCCGACCCGACACTGCCTGACTGGGCTCCCCTGCCACAGGATCCATCTTGGCTGCCGGGTTTGTCCCAGAGAAAACGTCGCCGCGAGCGGCCGGACGCCGCCTCTTCTTCTGCTCCCCAGACATGAGCGAGCCGGTGTGAGATGTGTGACATGTGACGGTGTGACATGAGCGAGTCCCTCTCCCTGTTAATGCCGACTCCAGGCCCAGGCATCACCATTGTATACCAATCGGGATGGCTGGCGCTCTACCATGTTCATAATGGGTATCCCATCCTGGTGTGGCCCCAGGTTTGCATCAACACCCTTTTCCCCTCCCCTGTCACTTTTTACCTATCCCTCCCTCTTCCCCCTTTTTCTCCTTCCCCACCCTTCCTTCCCCTGCTCCCGTGACCCCTCCCTCTTTCCACATGAGGTATACGTTTATGTGCCTGTTTAAAGTGTTCTTTTTCCCTTTTACTCTGAAATCAGATCAGCTGACTTATCTGGGGGTCCGCATCCCGGCAGACCCCGCTGACTTATACTCTTCGAACTATGCCCCCTTACTACGCTCCGTTGAAGATACTCATCTCTCGTGGATGAACCTTCATCACACCTGGTTTGGAAGAATAGCCCTCTTTAAAATGAACTTACTTCCTCGTTGCCTCTACCTGTTCCAAACCCTTCCCATTCGCCTCCCCGCCCTTTTCTTCCGTCATATCGCATGGGGACTCAGACTCCTCGCTGGTGGGAGATGACACCGCATCGGCGCGGGAAGAGGGGATGATACGCCGCTGCTTTGCCCTGCTGCCCGCGAAAACGGAGCTGGAGTGGATGTTCTTTTTATGGAGACATCAGGGGTCTCCAAGACCTAGGGACCCCCAAAGAAGCGATCATCAGCTTCTCTCCAGCTTCTGAAGCTGAAGAGTGACACAAGAATGCGGAAGTAATGTAATATAAAGTATTGCTGCCTGTTTTTAAATTTGGGCAGGTTCCCGCTCGCGCACGAGTGGGAGTTGAGGCCTTGGGCGCGCCCGACCTTAAGGCCACGGTTCTGGGCATATTCAACACCCCCTTGGGCAACCCCACTACCCATCCCCTTGAGCTAGATCGGGTGCATAGGGTGCCGGGCTACCGCAATCCATAGCAACCGCAACCCAGAGATGTGCTGTGCAGAGTGCACTTTTTCTGTTCCCGCTCGCGCACGAGTGGGAGTGGCTGACGGGATGTTTAAATACGCCCGCTCAGATCTAGGAAGCTCCCGGCCGGCCGTATCTTTACAACAGCCGGTTGGGAGACGGTTGATAGAATGTGAAATTATTTTAAATACATTTTCTTTATTACATTCAGAACAAAACTATGTTTACTTAAAAGGTATGTCCGTAGCAAAATAAAACATGCAGTACATTTCTGCAATACATGCACATTTTCCCTTTTTTCTATCCATCTTAAGCACTTGGATACTTTTCTATTAACACTGTGAACCAATAATAAAATAGCAGTTTTTAGACAAATGTTTTTCATTGACTGTCTGTACCACTATGCAAAATAAAATGTTTAAGCATACCAAAAACGATATACTGTAAAAAAGATACGCAAAGTGTTTTCTGGGTAACCATGGATTTTTTGTTGTCTTTCTCCAGTTCTTTGAATACACTTCGTACAATGAAATTCGATACAACACTCGCCAGCCTGAGGGATGTGCAGCAGTAGATCCTGGCTCTGATCACTTGACAATGTATTTATGCAGAGAAAATGCAAAAGAAGTGCCTGAAAACCAGAAGTTTATTTTCAGAAAGGTATGTTCTCATCAGACAAAGTGTACAAAAAGCATGTGTCAAGCTCAAAAAATAACACTATATCAACTAGGGATGCACCAACACCATTTTTTACAGACTTAGTACGAGTACCGATACTTCCTCAGTGTCGTGTGACAGTTTTTCTAAAACAATACAGACTAATGATTTTAGGACAGTGGTGGAGCACCAGGGGCGCGGCCCAGCTGCAAATGCTTCAATCCTGGTAGTTCTGCCACTGACTCCAAGCTGTGGAGGGACTAAAAATTCCAGCAATACATTATACAGCAATGCAGAATACCACCAGCTAGAGAGGACTACACCAGGACTGTCCGGGTGGATGTGTGGACCCAGTATATAATGTAAGTCAGTGGGTAGTGAGGGAGTTACAGTATGTTCCAGACCTTTCGCAAAATTGACATAAGTAATAAAATACAGGTACATAAAGCTGCTGCATGAACTCACACAAGGAGCTTTAAATAAAATGTACCCAACCAAGGTGTACGGGTGGGCTCCACTGATGTTTTTCTATTATCTGCTACCTCCCCCATTCATAGTTTCTAGCACTGTGTCCCTTTTACTATTTGACTGAATATCCAGGGGCTTCCTTATGTTTGCACTGCCCTCTTCCATTATTACGGTTCAGAGGTTTGCTGTGTTGCATTTTACTTTTCATTTTACCAAGGTTGTTGCCCGGAGCTATTTTTTTAATGTACTTTTCAGGATACTTCCCCCATTACGTCTTGAACCCTCGGGAGTGTTTTTATCCTGGTGATTCTTTGAGAGGTTTTTTTCCTCGCGTAGTAATTCTTATTGCTTTTTTTCTTACTTTTCCTTTTTTACTTCTATTCTTTTCCTCTTTTCTTCCCTTTTTTCCCCCCCCCTACTTTTGCTTCCCTCTTATCTTTTCCTACCGTTTTTTCCCCCTCCTACTCCTGTCCTTCCTTTCCCCCTTTTATCCTGTCCTTCCTTTCCCCCTTTTATCCTTTACCTTCTATACCAATAACTTTCAGTTTACAGAGGTGGCACCCAGATTATTCATAATGTACAAGTTTCATCAATAAATGCCAGAGGCCTTAACATGCCTGAAAGAGGAAAATCCGTCTTACTGACTTAAAAAGACTACAGACGCAGGTAGCTTTCATTCAACAAACTAATTTTCTAACTGCCTTCCCCCCCACCAACACAACCCCCTACCTACCTCTGGATCTTTCCCCTATGGGTTCTCGATATCCCGGATACCAGGTGCCATGGAAGAACTCGCTGACAAACTGGACACCACTGCAATTGATCTGGCTTTCTTTATTCCCCGGTCGCCCTAGCTAGCACTTCGATTGTTTAGCACTCCACTGTTTATGACTTGAACCGGCGACCGAGTTTTACTGTATCACTTTGTATTTCTAAAAAATTTCAATAAAAATCATTTAAAACAAACAAAAGAAACCCATTTTTGTTACGACCAGATCCCTTCTTTAAGAGATGCATTTTTTCCATTGGGTTATCATTGTCTCAGTCATTGAATCCGGCTGCCAAATCAAAGGGAGTTTCCATTTTGCTCTCTCGTCTGGTTCCCTGGTCTTTTATTGACTCAATGTTAGATCCCGGGGGTTGCTACATTTTTGTAAAAGGCTCCATAGGTGGATCCAAAGTTCCCTTAGCTAATGTAAATGGTCCTAACTCTTGCCAGGTGGATTTTCTAAATTCTGTTCTAACCCGCCTTTCAGAAGGGTACCTAATTCTTGGGGGTGACTTCAGCCTCGTCTTGGACCCAAACATGGACCTATCTGGGGGTAATGTGGGAACCGCCCGTTTGTCTTACAAACACTTTGACCATCTTTTGCAGTCTTTCCAACTGGTGGACGCCTGGTGTCTGTTTAAGCCGTAAACGAAAGATTACACGTTTTACTCTCACCCGCATTAAAGTTACTCCCGTATTGACTACTTTCTCATTAGACATAGGGACCTACCCTTTCTGACTTTGGCATCTATTGGAAATATCTCTTGGACCAATCATGCACCGGTTTCTATTCAAGTTTCTTCTAAGGACCCAGGCCATAAATCATGGTGTTGGTGCCTTTAAGGAGTCCCTACTGCAAGATCCACTGGTTAAGGCTGATGTTGCACGTGAACTCAACTTTTTCTTTGCTGCTAATGTTACTCCTGGAAGCAACCCTGTGTTAGTATGGGAGGCCCATAAACCTTATAGAAAGGGCATCTTAATTAAGCATGGTTCTAGGCTAAAGAAGGAGAGGTCCTCTCAGCTCTCTCTCCTTCTGCAGAAATTGCATACCCTTGAGCACCGCCATAAGATTCTCCGGCTCCCTCGGTATGGTCAGAGCTCACTGCAGTCAGCCTTAAACGCCAATCTCTATATTCTTTTAGAGCTCGTGCCTCTTTGGCTCGTTATCGTGGTATATTCTATGAACACGGAGACGAGTGTGGTCGCCTTGTGGGAACAACACTTTCAAACATATGTTCTGCAGATCTCTGTATCTCAAAATCCAAGGGCTGCTGTTCCCAAAGACATCGCAGATACCTTTTGAATCGTTTTATTCAAAACAATATAATTTGCCTTCTACTCCTGATTCGGTCATGCCCTTGGAAAACCAAACTGATTTATTTTCGTACTTCTCTTCGGCCGGTATGTCCATACTGTGTGGGGAACTTTCTTATTCCCTGAAAGCTCCTTTGTCTATGGAGGAACTCGGAGAAGCCATTTAGCATGCCAAAACAGGCAAATCCCCAGGTCCAGATGGCCTTACTTTGGCATATTACAAACAGTTTGAATCTCAATGCTTATTACTTCCTGTCTACTGGTTCCAGATTGTCTCACAACTCTTTGTGGGCCTGCATCACAGTACTCTTGAAGGAAGGGAAACACCCTTCTTTCTGTTCGAATTATCGGCCAATTTGTATTGAATGTTGATCTCAAACTATTCATTAAAATCTTGGCAAATCGTCTTGTCCTTTATATCTCTTCGTTGGTGCAATTGGATTCACTCCCGGATGCCAAGCCAGGGATAACATTATCAAAGTTCTCAACCTGATCCATCAGACTTCTTCATCTTCTACACCTTGCCTTTTCATTAGTACAGATGCAGAAAGGCATTTGATCAGGTGAGTTGGTCTTTCCTTTACTCTATTCTCTGGTACATGGGCCTAGTCCTCAAATGCTGCAGTGGTTCAGGTAAATTTATTCCATTCCCACGGCCCAGGTTAAAGTCAACAGAGTTCTCTAGGAATCCTTTGGAATTTCCAACGGCACACACCAGGGCTGTCCCCTTTTCACCACTTCTTTATCCTTGCTTTGGAGCCCTTCCTTTGTTCGATTCAGAATAATCCAGACATAAAAGGGGTTACTTTGTTCGATTCAGAAGAATCCAGACATTGAAGGGGTTACTATCTCTAATAGGGAATATAAGGTCTCTGCTTATGCGGACGATATGCTGTTTTCCCTGACTAACTCAGAGATCTCTTTACCTGTTCTACTACAAGAATTTTGGAAATACAATGCTCTTTCTAATCTAAAGATCAATTTCCAGAAATCTGAGGTTCTTACGGTTGCTCTTGCTCACCGCCCTTGAGTACCACAGTACGTTGGCTGTGAGATAACTTCTCCTTCAAAGTAGCTAATGAGGCTATCGAAAATCTAGGGATGTGGATTCCAAACGATCTGCAACATATTTTTCAATTAACATTTTCCTCCCTTGCTCACTGAGGTCCGCTAAGATGTTTTAGGGAATATATGCCTTCTCATGCCTTACCAGATTCTCTGTGCCTTTTTGAAACATCACGTTGGTTCGGTGGTATTTTGTAAAATTACTACTGGAGTGATGGCTGTTCCGCAAACTGGTTTTCTGCAAAAGGACTTCTGACTATTTACATATATAGATTTATATTGTGATCTTAAAACAAGACTCTATTCCAGACTTGGTGTTGTTGGCCCACTAAAGCTGTTGTCTACATGCTCAAAAAAAGTAGGCGGGAAGCTAGAGAAGCACATAATGTGGTGCTATATTTGCTGACTGAGAGAGTCCATCTTTCTGGTTTATTGTTAGTTTAGTCTTAGATCATATTACCAGGCCACTGCCACCACCTTTTATTTTTTTTTAAGGTGGCTGTAAATTACCTAGGGCCCTAATTTTTAAAATGTATTTATGGGTAATGACCTGAGATGATGTTTGTTCTGGTTCTTTACAGGATAGTACCTTGCTACATCAACAAACCCAAAAGTGTGTTCAAGCTGGAAATTCTGAGCCCGTATTAAGGCCATGTTTAGATATTGATCTACAGAAATGGTTTTTCCAAGAAAGAAACTGAACTAATGGAGCTTCAACAGGAAGAAGAGCATTTGGCAGCTATGTGATGTCACTGTCACTTTTTTGTCTTGAATGTAATAGGGGCTATATTAGACTGCCTTTTGAAATGTCTCTTGTTTAGAGTAATGGATGGGGAAACACTTCCAGAATCTAGATGCAGTCATAAAGACGTGATTTTAAAGGTGATGGTGTGTAGTGAAAATGAGAAACGGTTCTTTTTTTTCACATATAGAAAATATGAAGAAATTGCAACTTTGGCATCTTTAATTATTTAAGTTAGCTAATAAAACAAATCACTTAAACTCTAAATTATAGTGGGTTAAACAAAAAGTTTAATTTGTCCTTTTACAAAAATTATAGATCTTGATTTCTGTAGGTGGAAGGTAACTATGACAAGCCTCTGTTTAATTTTATAATACAACATAAGCATTATGTTTACAGTTTTTCAAAAACTGTTGATTCACAAGTGTTTTTTTATCCTATGCAATTATTTAAATGCAAAATAATCACACTTGCTAAACTTGCTGCAAATCCTATAAAAGTATAGCGATTCTCATGTTCTTTGTAAAGTTGCTGCTCTATGCTGTGTGTCAGTAGATTTGGTTCTGCTAAATGAAACCTGTACTAAATGTGAAGGCGGCCATTGCTGACATTTTTATCACAATTGGGCAACTAATATTTGTTGCAGCAATCGCAACCCTTCTATTTTTTTTAGCACAGGTAACTCAATATTTGCTACCTTCTGTGATGAGCTGTTTTACAGCAGAAGTATTAGGAGTGTAAAATGGAGGAACAGACAGAGGGGGGCGGGCACAGCTGGCTCTGACAGTTGGCTCTGCCTCTCTAGAGCCAAACATGCAGGGGGGTGGATTCTGACAATATTGTTGGGTTTCGTCCTGGCTGCAGTACGGCTCTGCGCTGTCAGCAAATAGTGGGCAGTAGCCCACTAGATGCTGATTTGGGTCAGAGAAGTAGATTAGTAACTATACTCCTTTGACCCAAAAGAGAACTAAAGCCAAACACTGTTGCACTAATGTACTTTCTGACAGCAAATCATAAGTTTAATCCTGAATATCATTATTCTATAAATAGTATATGGATGTGGGTCGAGTAAATGTGTCAGGACCAAAATATGCAGTATGTTTTTGACATTTTAAAATTATTGTGATGGGTTACAGAGCTTTGAGCACTGAGGTTTTCATCAAAGTAATAATTAGGGTCCATATTGGTTCATGTTCTGATCACCATGGTAGCATTTTTGGCACGGTTTATGGAGTCTGTTTTTTTTTTTCTTGTCACTTGTCACTTGACACTTATCTACTGTAGGTCAAGAATGACATTGACTGTCCCGATAGGTAGATTTAAATTTTGAGCCTCATTGAAAACTGTTCATTTCAACTATCAGGTTTAAATGTATGACAAACCATATTAACTGATTGTTTCAGAAATTTTGGAACTTGTCTACAAATTGTATACATTTTTAAACACCAGGATCAATAGCCAAACGAAGAGACACATTGCGTGTGTGTGTGTAGAGATATATATTTCTGTGAAGTATCTCTCAATGTTTTCGTTTTTCCACTTTTATTTATAATAAATATAAATGTGTATTAAGATTTTCTAAACACTCCTTGATATTTGTTAAAGTATGCATGCTATTGGGGAAAGAATAAAGCTGCTGCTGTGAGGCCTTTAACCCTGAAACATAGAAGACTGGAAGCAGACAATGATGTAGATGTTCGCTAAGTTTGCCTTTATTTTCTTCTGTGGATAGATCTAGGTATGTTTGTATTAATCTAATTTTAACTGACTCACTTCCTCATTTGAAAGCCTGTTCCAAACATCCAATACACTGTCAGTAACATACTACAGTGATTTACTCTCAGGCTAGGTTCACACCTGCACTGCACCGCACAACACCTGGGACGCGCGTCCTGGGATTGCGTGGTTCTGTACAATGCAGGCAGCGATTGCTCTGTGGCCCCATTGATTTTAATGGGGTGACATTCGCGTGGCAATTGCAGAAAAAAGGTACAAGTACCTTTTTTGTTTTGTGATGCACAACGCATGGCT
The DNA here is from genome assembly GCF_000935625.1 of Nanorana parkeri. Taxonomy (NCBI): domain Eukaryota; kingdom Metazoa; phylum Chordata; class Amphibia; order Anura; family Dicroglossidae; genus Nanorana; species Nanorana parkeri. The sequence goes on along the minus strand of NW_017308298.1, from coordinate 130,123 downwards.
GTTTTAGCTGCGATTGTGTTCGGAAGCACGGGCGGACTGGGGTGCCATTAAAAAATAATGGCACCCACAGCGCGATCGGTTCACACCTTGGCGACTCCTGACCGCACGATTGCTCCGCGGTGAGGTGTCGCCTAGGTGTGAACCTAGCCTTAAACTTTGCTCCTGCTAGTTTGAGGTCCTGTCCATGTGCTCCTGAGCTCATAATCGTATGGAAATTAGTGCCCTCCTGATCGTTATTCACACTCTATGGATTTAAAAGTTTTGGTCATGATTCCTCCCTTTCCCTTTTATGAAGACTTTGCATATTCATTTTCCTCCAGTCTCGGCTGATATGTTTTATCCCTCTGTCTCTCTATATTGAACTCAAGATCACTTTCCTCCTGCTAGTGAGCTACCCCTGTATTCTTCTATACAATTTGTTTGACAAATCATTAGTGCACAACAACATTCAGTACTTTGAATCACTGACTTGGTGTATCTATAAGTATGCAAGATAAGGACTTTCCTGATCTGTGTTTGTTCTTGACCACGAAAGTATTTTGAAGCATGTGGGGCTCAGACTGTCGGCTAGAAAACTGCTGTTTTCAGGAGATCAACAATGAGTCTCAGTATTTCTCTCATAACAGGTTTGCTTACGTAACAAATAGTTTAAGCAAAATAATTGGTTAATTTTATGAATGCTTTGTCATTTTTCTCTAAAATGTTCACACTTATTCTGAGTATTCCCTATAAATAATGTGCTAAAATATGAAATGGTAAAATAATGTTAAGGACCAGGTGTACCCCTGAAGCTGTCATACAGTATACCTCTAGGGTTTACAAATGTATGAAGAACCTCTGCTCTGATGTAGGGATTTATGTATTACGTATAAAGGAAGTTTACGTGCCAAGGTTTTGTGTCTGTACTAAGCACAAAATGAAAATACTGTACATGTTTTGATGTTTGAGTTAATTTGCTGAATTTATCTTGTATGTGAAACGTTGATTTGTTCTGTTGCTGGGAAATTTCTACTATACATAATGCAATTGACTTTTTAAATTGTATTTAACAAAATTTGAACAAACTGATTTGCTGTAATGCTAATTTACAATAAATATTATTCAAATTGAGTGTGATATAGAGGGCAACTCAGAGGTCCTAAAAATCTTAGTTTTTGCAATAAAATTTGACTTGGCTTTATCACTAAGCTCTTCATAGCAAGTTTTGACACCTGAAAATGTATATGATCATACAATTTTCCTTTCATAACAGTTCTCCATGGCAGCATACAATATGGGTTAACCCCCTTCCCTTAGCCCCTATAGAGCCAGTGAATGGATAAAAATGACTGCAGCTGTGTTCCGTTACAGTTATCCTTATGTGTGAAAAGAAAACATATGGTAACTATAGTCATGACATTTTCTGGTTTTCCAGATGGGGTGGGAATGCAGACACAAAAATCAATTTAAATGCTGAACAGAAGCAACCTGAATAATCTTATTTGCCAACTGCTATTAGGGAGACAGACTCAAGCCGATAGAAAGCTAGCAATGTATGCAGAGAACTTCAACTTGCTGGTCTACAGATTATTGCGGTTGATGCTCTAGATTTCATCGCCAGTGAGGAAACCATGCTGGAAGCAGAGTGAGCATCCACTTTTGACGGTGGTTCTTTCCCTGGTATCTCTCTGCATGATGAACCTCATTACTTAAGCAGAAATTAACCTAATTGAGGTACACATTCCTTATGATTTTCACACAAATTATGAAGAGATCTTTTAATATCAGATATTCTTTCCACATATGCTTGAAGGATCTGGTCAGTAAACGTAGGTAGGGCCCGTATACGGTTCAAATGGAATTCCAAGGCCAGCTTTGGGAAGAATTTCAGTTAAAGAACCCACTCTATTGTCATGAAATGTTAAGAAAGGCTCTTTCCAAGAGGGTGCTTTATATGATACTGTCTTGCTGCGAGGAATATATAGCTTTGAATGTCAAGTTCTATAAAGAAATATATATATATTTATAACACCTGTGTTTAAAAAGGACATTTTACAAGACACATACATTTTACTTGAAACCTACACGGAAAGAATATGGAGGCTGTTTCCTTCTGAAAATGCTAGCTGCCCGCCATGCTGGTCGAATGGCTTTAATATTTTGAGGCACTGACCTAGAACAAGAATGGAGCTTGCACTTAGTGCCTGAGAGACTAAAGCCAGAAAGAGCCAGGCAACTAATATGTAGTATGCAACATGTAACATTCCAAATATATCTAGCCCACAAAATATGTGTAGTGTGAAAGCATGTACCCAAAACATCACACAAATACTACATTTTTCCCAAATGTATTAAGCTGACCCATACATATCACAATATTATCTGTTGATTATCTATCATATGACAGCAGCACATTTCATGCAGCTACAGGTCAGGAGGTTCACTAAGGCTGGATTTACACTGTTGTGGTGCATTAACGCATGTGTGTTTTTCTACAGGTAAAATTGCATTGCGTTAAGGAAGCCCATTGGCAAGAAAAAAAAAAGGTGCATGCACTATTTTTTTCTAATGCAGCGTACTACAATGCACAGGTGGTTGTTGCGGAGAACCACAAGGCAGGTGTGTTGGTAAGGTACATTAACCTCCCTGGCGGTATGATTATGTCAGGAATTTTGTACCAAAAGCGGTTGTACATTACAACTTTTCACTTTTGAATTTCCCGCCGGCTGTGACGCTCGTAAACTAAACTAAAAAAGTCAGATGCCGGCTTTTAGTTTCATTTTCGAGCCGCGTACAGCAGAGGACGCCGCGGGCTCGCAGGGACAAGGTGAGTGTCACTTTTCTGTGCAGCCCCGAGTCTGGCTCGGGGTTACCGCTCCTAGCATTGAAAATTCACCCCAAGCCAGACTCGGGATTACCGCCAGGGAGGTTAAGAATGAATGGCACTGCAGCACACCAACACATGTTTTTGTAGGTTAGCACAGCGCAACAATTTGAACTTTAGGGCTGGGATCAAACACTAGAATGAGGACAAATTGTGATCATTGGTGCCAGAAGGGCTGGTTTAAGGATTTCTGTAATTTCTGTTCTTTTGGGATTTTTTTTTTCTACATACAACAGTCTCTACCGTTTAATCAGAATAACGTAGAAAACAAAAACCACCCAGTAAGCAGTTCTGTGGATGGAAATACCTTGTTGATGAGAGGGGTCAGATGAGAATGGCCAGGCTGGTTCAAACCAGCAGGCTTCTGTAACTCAAATAACCCTTCTTTACAACTGCTGATCAGAAAAGAATCTCAGAATTCAAAACACTATCAAAGCTTGAGTCGGTGGGCCTATAACAGCAAAGGACCAAATTGGGTTGCACTCCTGTCACCCAAGAACAGAAAGCAGAGGCTGCAGTGGGTACAGGCTGACCAAAACTAGACAGCTGCAGAATGGAAAAAAAATGTAGCCTGGTTTGATGAATTTCTGTTAAGGCTCACAGATGGTAGGCCAGTCACTACTTCTGAATCCAAAAGAGCATTAACAGCATGGATTTACAGCTAACAAATATGCAGAACTCGTATGATGTAATCATATTAACAAGAACCAAAATCTCAAAAGGAATGGTTGTGGAATGTGAAATCCATACCCCAAAGAATTAGGACCAAGGAGAGAAAAAGGAGGACCTACCCAATATTACTATACAATTCCTAATAAATTACTTGGTGAGTGTACATGTCAGCACCTTTTAGACCTCAGCAGAAACCTTTTCCCGAAAGCTGCTGTTCCATTGTGAAAACAACAGGCCTGGATGTCTCTCTTTCGTACCTATTCAATATGCTTGTGTGTTAATGAAAGAAAACATGTAAAGAATTGATGGTGGAAGACAATGCATTTTCCTAAAGCTGTTTCACCAAACAAAGTGTTAAAGCCCAACTCAAACCACATTTTTTTTATTTTGGATAGAACATGGAAGGCTAGAGCCTCTGTCAGATTTGTATTTTGTCCCTGTCCTTATTGGGGTAATTTCCCTCAAAACGTTATGTCTAGACAAGGAGGGATGAGAAATCCATCAAATGGGGACACATAATTTCCTTCCCTTAGTTTTGTCTGACAAATGGTTTTATTGCCTTCAGCATCTTCCTGTCCTGGTAACACTTGCACCCACCACTGTATGGGACAGAAAGTGAGGAAACCTGCTCAATAGGATTTGAGTCAAAGATAAATTGGGGGGAAAAAATAAATAAAGTACGGTTTTGCTACTTTAAAACAAAGAAAAAAAAAAAAACTGGCTAAGACTTTAAATGTAAACTGGGATGAAGGACCGGATGGGCCAAATGGTCAGTTTGGGCCATCTCCTAAGGCCACCTATTCATCTCAAATTTCTCTCTCAAGACAATTCTTTGCCCCTCCGCTTCTTTCTGTCAGAGAAAATGCAGTTTGGTAGATTCAAAACTAGACACAATGTTAAAATGTTTACAAGTGTACCAAATAAACATGTTTGTTACACATGTCAGTGATGGGTTAAAAGGAAAGTAAAATGTGGTTATACGGAACAGGTTAGTGATTTTACACAATATTCATTTGCACGAAGCATTGGTACATTTTCTTTTTTCACAAAATTTATTGTACAAAACCTTTACAAGCCATATTTATTATGTACAGGCATACACTTTTCTGAGTTTCTGCTTTGTAGACTAGAAAAAAAAAAAAGGTAAAATAATGGATTTTTACAAAAAAAAGAAGAAGTGCAAACTAATAAATGGACGAGGGCACTTCCTTCTATATGTGCAGAGAGACTAAATTCGGGATCAGTTTGCACCTCAAAAGATAGTATTATGTCAAGTCACTTGCTGACCCACACATGGATTCCAGTTCCTGCATACAGCTTGCAACTGCTGGTGGGATGTCATTATTTGCAGACGCCTTCCATTCTTGTAGTGTCTTGTATATTGCAGCTGGGTCGCTTGGTGCCAAGTCAAAAAGCATATACACACATGCCAATTGCACTCCCCAACACATACCTTAAGAAAACAGAAGTATACTTCATGAGTATTTAACACAGAAGACCTAAATAATGCCACAGAAAAAGTATAAGAGTTCATCACAAATCAGGATAATTAAGGTTCTACAATACCTGCCCAATCATTAGTGTTTCCAAATAAAACTACTTGAAAAAGCTTTGTTTAGCTGAAAATGCACAAGCTTACCACTAAATGCAAATAGGCTGCTGTCTTTGCAAGGGAATTTTCCCTTGGCTTAGTGAATGAGGTGAAGCTCTGTTGACTTCCATCATCCAAAACATGTGCAAGCAAAAATATATATTTTTTTAATTTTCTTTGAACATGATTGGGTAATTATTTGCAAAGTGAATTTTCACCACATCCACTAAGCTCAGTGAAAAATCCTTTGAAAAGTGAACAGCCTATTTGACTTAAGTAAATCAACCCAAAAGTGTAAAGTATTATGAATATTGCATAAATATGCCTCCGGCAACTGTTACTACATATAGGACTTTATCTTTTCTGAATTTGTAACCATGTGTTGTGCCACAATAATGAGGTTTCTTTTTGTGATGGGAAATAATGCACAACTCATAGAAAACCAATTTACCGCTTGCATGTCTGGTGGCAGGTTTGCTTTAGTTTTTTAGCTCTGTAAATCATTATATTTGTGTAATCACTGAGCTGGCTGTTCAGAAAGCCTTGCACTTAAAATTTGTTGGGTATGACGTGCAAGCACCCAGAGGTGCCTGCACATACCCAGTAGCATCTTTCAGTAGCCCCGCTTCACCTGAATGGCCAACCTTTCTAACAAAGCTACAGCACCTGGTGACGAGGGAGCATGGAGCCGGCATCCCGGCCAATTAGGATCACAAAACCCAAAACAAACAGTACATTTTAAACCGGGCCTCTTATTCAGAAATCTTCAGAATCCACCAATGTCTGGATATATGGGATATTTTTCCCCTTCATTTCCATATGTTCATCACAGGTTGTTTCTTCTGTGTGTACAGATCCTTCTTCTACATCACTTCTACGAAATGCTAAGCAGTATAGCAAGTCCTAAGAATGCTGCAACCAAATTGTCTGCTTTTACTTAAAATTTTTAAAAAGCCAGTGGAAGGGGGTGGCATGTCAAAGCAATACTTGGCTGAAACATCAAGATTGACAAACTGTGCCTGCCTGAGCTTGGAACCCCGGAGCACACAAGACAAAATTGTATGTTTAACTTTTTTGTGTTTGTTGCAGAATAATATAAACAAAAAGTATCTTAAAATATTCTAAAATGTAACAATTACCTTCTTCATTAGCATGTTGTAGAAATGCAATGATAACAGCGCCAATGTTCTTTACAGCAGTATCAAAGCCTTCTTTTAAACCCATATGACACAAATACCCTGAAATAAGAAATTAGATCATTGAAAGTACTGTTTTACCACGGTGAGAAATCCACATCTTGCGCTCTCAACACTGTCCCTAGGAAATCCAATAGTCCCTTCAATTTTATGGAAATACTGCCAGTATCTCATCACATAGACGATAAATCTTAACAACAGTGCTCAGAATAGTCTGGGAGATAAAATAAGGAAGTAGTAGAGTGATATTGCAGGCTCTGCACTGTGGTAGATGTGTGGAAATAACACTGCCTGAAAAAAATTACAAATCTTTTGGCAGTTAAAAAAGTAAACTTAAAAAAAGTGTTTGGATGGTGTGCCACATTAACACTAGAACCCCATTAGTAAGTTTATGAAAAGTGTTGGTTGCGGTAAGTTTTGAAAGTACTTAGTAAGGTAATAACTAAACAGAAGCACATGTGTTGGTATCACATAAAATGGGTGCCGTTATAGCGAGCGATCTTGTCATAATCACCTAGTTGTTTGAATGAACAACTTATTCCATACTATACCACCGTGGTCATGTTAAAAGGGCTGAACTGGCCAAAGTAATAAATGACGCAACCTAGAGTTGGCTGCAAGTATGCTCACTGTAAAGGTGCCCATACACCTTGCGATTATCGTTCGAAAAACTATTGCGATTGGGTTTTCGTACGATAATTGGCCAGTTGATGGGAAGTGAATGATCAGAATTACTGTATTAGCTGTGCAAATTTCCTCGATTGGTCAGGCTGGAAAACTTTTTTTTGGGAATTTTAAGAAAATCGATGAATTAGTGGCACTTTCGTACCGGGGTGAAAAAGAAAAACATCAATACATTGCAAAATGAACACATGTGCAAACGAAAATCTGTTCCATTGATCGATAAAATTCGGCTACATAGTATTGTTAATGAACGATAATCGAAATCTACATTGGTCTGTGCATGATGACGTATTCGAGCGGAACTCGAAGGGGGGTTCTATGACGGGACAAAAAAAATCAAATGAGAATTGTAAGGTGTATGGCCAGCTTTATTTACATTTTTACTAGCAACTGCAGTGAGGGCCTCACCTGCCATTGAATCTCCTTAATGACCTGTGAGGTTGCAAATCACAGTTTTGAATCAACAAGGAGATGTGGAGCTGAGCTCTCAACCACATGATCTTTTGGAACAAGAGCCACCAGGTTTTCATGACCCAATATGATTGTGAACACTTATGCAGGTAGCACCAGGAACCTACCTCTCTTCTTGTTTCCGATTTAGTACTTTTAGGCTGGGTTCACACCTAGGCGTATCGAATATGCGCGTTTGTCACGCGTTTCGTGCCGCACGTTTTTACCGCGATTTGCGGTAAAAAACCGTGAGACAAACGCGCGTTTCCGAGGGCTATTTGGCTGTATCCCAATGGAAACGCGCAACAAAAACGCCCCAAAGAAGCTGCTGTACTTCTTTGGGCGTAGGGCGTTTTGTAGCGCGGTCATACGGCCTGTAATACGCCCAGGTGTGAACCATACCCATAGGAAATAATGGGATTTCGGTGTTTGAGTGTTTTGCAGAGCGTAGGCCTTAGGTCTCGTTCACACCTAGCCGTATTGCATATGCGCGTCTGTCGCGCGTTTTTTACCGCGATTCGCGGTAAAAAAGTTGCGCGACCGTCACGTGTTTCCGAAAGCTACTTGGCTGTATCCCAATCGAAACGCGCAACAAAACGGCCCAAAGTAGTACCTGTACCTTTTCAGGCGTGGGCCGTTTTGTAGCACGTTAGGGACGGGCAGAAATACGCCAAGGTGGGAACAAGACCATTGAATACAATGGGATTTATATTTTTGAGCGTTTTGTAGAGCGTTTGTCGAGCGTAGAACGCGCTACAAAACGTTCAGGTGTGAACGAGGGCTTAGAGAGCCACATGGAAATCTTATGTGAGTTGCCATTGCTGACCTCTTCTTTGGAAGATCCTAGCTGCCTAGTTTTCATGCTGTCCTCTGACCTCAATAGTTTCTCAATCATTAATTTAGAAAATGTTTGATTAGAAATTTTGACTTTGTTCTGATTTTACATGCTGAATGCTTACTTTGGGGTCAATTCACAAAGCTCAGCGTTATGAGAGCAGAAGTTAATTTATCTATTCTTATTTTACCACCCTTTATTTTGCTTGCTGAATCGTGAACGCACACGCAGTTTAACGTTCCTTAATTAAGTGTTATTTTAGCATCACAGACTTTATTTTATCTATTACTGTGATTATTATTTTAACACTTTTGCAGTGCATTTTGGTAGCAAAAGGGGTGGAGCAGATGCCTAGATGACTGTTACTTTCACCACACAAAAGGATTCCACATATAAGGAAGGAATATATTCCATATTCGCCACATGCATACTAATTTTACATTTGGTAGAGAAGAAATCGTATAGAAATAACAATAACTAATAATGTGGAATTGTTCAAGAAACTTTTGGACGATTTCTTAAGGGACCGTAATATACAGGGGTACGGGTACTCCTAGAATGAGATCCTAATAGGTTGGACTTGATGGACTAATGTCTTTATTCAACCTCAAATACTATGTAACTATGTAATATATGAAACATTAGATTTATTTAGATTACATCTGTTGACAACCAGACAGTGTAGGGAGGGCAAGCAATTCTTCTGACCACCTAAAGCCTGTTTTGATATTAAATTTGTTGCATGGAACAATCCGCTTGCTCTACAACCCCACTGTCCAGGGACATTTGCTTTTTCATGTCATGTGAGATTTGCCACTAACCTCTAACTGTAAAAAAAATCCACATTTGTAGAAGGATAAAAGCTGTAGAAATGACAAATAAATGCCGCCTTCTTCTGTACGCAAAAGCATTAAGCCATGTGAAAATGAAGAAAAAAGGTTCAATTTCTATCTACCTCTTGTCATCTCAGTGCAACAAGCATCAGATAACGCCTGAAGTCCGTCATAACGCCACCCTGAAGGTGGTGATGAATCTACGTCTCAATAACGAGCGATAAAAGGACCCTTTCCTTTTGTGAATTGCATTTGAAGCATATTTTAACACTCCAGTTGTTAAAATAACATCTGAATAGTTAATTTACTACTTCTTAAAAATCAGAAGCGTTATTGAGTTTTGTGAATTGACTACCTTTATACAGCAACTATATAACAAGCGATATCAATGAAATAACGGCCGAAATGAAGAAAATGAGCTTTGTGAATTGACCCCTTTGAGTTAGTGGCTTTGAAAAGACTGAAGAGCGAGCCAGGAAAATAGCATTTTTAGGTGAGCTCAGCCAACATATTTCCTGAAGTAAAGGTTTACTTTAAGACAGTAGTCTGTTTTTCAGAATGAGTGTTGTCAAATTTTTTTATGTTTTATGGTTTTTCCTTTTGTCCCCATCTTCTCAATACAGACAGGATATTAGTGAAACATACACACGAGTACCAGTAAAAGTTATTTGCCTCAGGTTTCATTCTGGACTTTGCTATTTATTGGACTGTTTTACACCATCCTTCTTAGTATACTGCTAGATCATTTCCATGCTACCATTCTTTTTTTTTAAATTATAGATGCAGGTGACTACCCACTACATCTTTTAAACTTATTTAAGGAAAGCTTTCACTTTCCATGAACACTATGGGCCCATAATGATGGACCCATATGCCAAAAGGGAGACAGGGAAGATTTGGCAAATGCTCAGCCACAGGAGTCCGTAAAGATTCACATAATAAGAACACCTCAGATTTCAGGGCTCCTTGGAACTGTACAAAGTATGTGAGCTCAAATATGCCTGCTTTTCATCCTCTGCTGCCCACCCAAAACTTTTAATATAACCAGAGGGACACAATGCATCATCCTCTGCTTAATTTTAACAACAGTCGATGATTATGGTCAAAAAAGGTAGTAAAAACATCAACAGCAAGACTTACCTACTAGACGGAGTACAGTAGCGGCAATGATATCGGGGACAAATGAGACATTAGGATTGCCTTTTTTACGCTTCACCCATTTATCCAGTAGTGGCCACAATTCTTTACTAAGGAAACATTAAAATATAAACTTGTCTGTGTTCTAGTGCACTACAAAAGTTATTATACATTTTTGGTCAATTCACCATTGACCTGTACACCATGCATATAAAGTCGTTTTATAGCAATTACATGAAGCATCCAAGTTAAAGATGAACTTCAGGCAAGCAACTAATTACATAGTTGAAAAACCTATATGTGAACTTTTTAATTTACTAAAGCTTTGTCTAATCTGTTCAGACTTGTGATGTAGGCACCCTTGCAAAACAGCACAGCCAGATGCAGGACATCCAGTGCAATGTCAATATAGCTATGAAGAATAAGCCCCCAGTGGATAATGAAAGAGCAGCACAGTGATCGCTCATCAATAAGCATAACTCCAGTGTGGTGGCTATACACAACAAAGAAAAAAAAATCTAAAATTGGCGGTACAACAAGCACTGCAGTAAAAAATATTTTACAAGCTGCTGTTGTCCAAGACATTCTTGATAACGCGATGGAAATAAAAAAAAAAATCAAGATAGAAGTCAAACTGTAGGGTCACAACATTGTTTAAGAGACACATACAGTAGATTATCACTATGCAGGAAGAGCAGGCACAGACCAGAGAAACCAAGGGTTCCAATTTTTAAGCAATTTCGCCAGTTTGTTTTCTCGTAATGCTAAAAATCGCTCATATTCACGATGAAGCTGTAATATTTGAAGAGTTTTGAAGGGGTTAACACCTACCGAGCCTTTCCAATGTCTAGCTATTGTTAATTTGGCTGCTAGAAGAATTTGGATTACAATGGATCAGAGATGGACAGGGTAAGTATCAATTCTCAAATGCAGTAGACTAGGGGCTGGGATTGAGGAACAGCTAGTAATAGCAGATATGATTTGGAACATTTTCCTCCAGAAACCAGTAAGTTGCAAGACAAAAAGTGTGGATCAAATTGCCTGTGTGTCCACAACCCCTCCAACACTCTGAAGAAGCAGTTGAGGACATTTTGGCCAGACGGTAGATAATTAGATAACGGTGGAGCAGGGTCTTTTGTGCCAGTTGTCACATATCCACACATTTAGAGGCCCTATAAGTCTCTTTAAAAGTAAGTAACCAATGGGATTCAGAGTAAGATGTACCAAAGTCTCATTCCCAGGCCAAAATAGCATTGTCTTTAAGAAAGCTTAGTGTATCTTGAAGAAGGGAGTAAAAAAGCGATATTCCCTTGGATTGCACGTCAGAGGACATAAAATAGGACTTTACTTTGAGTGGAAGTTTAATAAACAGTAATTTGATGTACATACGGAGGTGAGGTATTTGTAGTATTCCGTACTAGGAAAGTGAAATTGGGAGGAAATCTTGGGCAACGGGTTAAGGAAGTGTCCCTCCAAAATGTCTTGGAGAGTGTGAATGCCATCTCATCCAACATTGTAACGAGAGATGAGGTATTAAAGGTTCCAATGATTTCAATGGTATAGGGACAGGCATTAGAGGGGAGTGGGAGAATATGATTGAGATTAATGTTTTCCAAGCCAGGACAGATGCTTGGATGGGAGGCGATAGGGCAGTCGCAGGGGTAGAGATCATTGCCGGCAACTAGTTTACATTCAATATAGAACCATTGTTTATCATTAGGGGAATTAAACTAGCCCCTAAGATGTGTTAATATAGCAGCCAAATAGTAATCTCTAAAATCGATATATCCCATACCTCCCATGGTTCTATTTTTAAGAAGTATCTAGTGGGAACACCGTGCCCTTTTCTGTTGCCAGATAAAGTCTTTGAGGCAAGAATGTAGGGATCTAAAATACTATGAGGGGACAATAATGGGGAGGGTTCTAAAAAGGTATAGAATTTGGGGTAATATCAGCATTTAAACAAGGCCAATCTAGCTGACCATGACAGTGTATGTTTGCCCATTTCTTTCAAGTCTTTTTTAAATTTGTCTAGGAAAGAAAATGGGAGAATAGGTCAGATAGAGAGCTAGTGAGAATAATCCCCAGGTATGAAAGTCCTGAAGTAGACCATTGATATGAAGTTTGGGGTTTTAGGATTTACCTGGTCTCAGCCCCAAGCCCCATATCCAAGAGCAATATTTACTTTGTAGTAGGACACCTGAGCAACCGTTTGTATAACACGGGAATCTTCAGCCAGAGAAAACACCGGATTCGTAAGCATAAGGAAAAACGTCATCAGCAAAACGAGTAGATCTTGTGGGTTTGTTAAACAATGGTGAATCTTTATATTAGGGTATTTGAGCTCATCGCTTCCGCAAAAGGTTCTATGGACAAGTTATATATCAAGGACGATGGGGGGCATGTGAAATGGTTGAGATAAAGTTATTTGTATTTTGTAGGTGGGTGATAGAAATTGAAGTAAAAAAAGTAAGGTAAAAAATATCCCGCTACCTTTCTATGCCCCCATCCTCCAAACACCTACACTCCACATGCACCGCCACGACCTCCCAGATCTGCAATGTGTCCCCGGTTGAGAGAAAGGCAGGGGAGCAATAGGCTGCTGCACCTGCCTGTCAAGATACTGTGAAAAGAGGAAGGCAGGGAAAGGGGCGTGGCTTGTCCAGTGCCGTGTGTGCACATCAATGAACGCAACCAGCACAGCTCAATTCCTGGCCACCTGCTTGGCAAATGAGACACCTGTGAAACAGGAGGGGCGGGGCTGCGATACATCAAATTTAAAAAAAAATCAAATAGGAAGGAAAAAAAAGGTGAATCTCACCAGGAGAATTAAAAAAAAAAAGAAAGAAAAAAAAAAAGAAGGTAATATCACAAAGTTTCATTATCGTCATCTAAGGGTGACGCCTAAGTAAACTGTACACTTTTCAAAAGAGAATTGATTTAAATGCACTGTTACCTTATGATCTTATCATGTGTCCAAACCCATTTACGGTGGCTGCACAGCAAATCAACTGCAAAGACATATTCCCAAATGCTATCTGTTAAGTCTTCTCCATACTTCTCACTCTGCTGAAACTTCCCATCAGGGAAAAGTTGTACTGCCATTAAAACACTGGACAGCAGTAAACTTACATTCATGGGTGGGGTCTGCAAAACAGGAGACATTTTACACGAATTTGTAAAAAGGGATGTACATAAGTGACTAGGTTAAAGTGAAAGTTTAATTTTGGAACCAATGCATTGATAAATCAAAATTTAAGAAAGAAAGTAATAATAATAAAAGAAACAAAAGCTAGAAGACTAAATAGGAATAACTAGGGGGATAATGAGGGGTAAACTGTTGTTTAACCAGTTAAGCTTAAGCCATTTTCACTTATTGATTTATTACAGGTATTTACAGTTGTGTGAAAAAGTGTTGGCCCCCCTCCTGATTTTTCATTGTTTTGCACGTTTGTCACACTTTATTGTTTTTTAGATCATCAAACAAATTAAAATATTAGTTAAAGATAACACAGCATTCTATATTCTCTAAATGCAGCTAAACTGCATGCACCTAAAAATAAAAGTAAATGCGCAGTTTGAATGACACCTTCCTTTAAAAACTGCATGTTTTGTTTACTAGTGTTATCTTTGACTAATATTAAAATTTGTTTGATGATCTAAAAAACAATAAAGTGTGACAAACGTGCAAAACAATGAAAAATCAGGAGGGGGGCCAACACTTTTTCACACAACTGTAAATAGATTAGATAAACAGTAAGGGGCCCAGCACTGAACCTTGGGGGATACCACTAACAACCTCACACCATTCAGAGTATGAATCATTGATCACCACTCTCTGAATATAGTCTTTAAGCCAGTTTTCCATCCAATTACAGATTTAATACTCTATACCTACTGACCTTAATTTATACATTAGCCACATGTGGGTAATTTTGTCAAACGCTTTTGCAAAGTCCAAGTATACTATATCCACAGCCATTCCTCTGTCCAATTTATTACTCACTTCCTCATCAAGAAAGTAGATGAGGCAGCCTGGCTTCCTAACCAATCAGGAAGCCAGGTTTGTGAGTAATGACGTGCCGCCCAGCTTCCTGATTGATTAGGAAGCCAGGCTGCTTACCAAGAAGTGAAGCTGCCTTCCTAGCCAATCAGGAAGCCTATCGGCACATCATGATTGCGAACAGGCGTGGCAGTAATCTGGCCTGAACACTTTTTCACACAGGACCCAGTGGGTTTGGATTTTGTTTTCCCTTAATAATAAAAACCTTCCTTTAAAAACTGCATGTTGTGTTTACTTGTGTTATCTTTGACTAATATTTAAATTTGTTTGATGATCTGAAATATTAAAGTGTGACAAACGTGCAAAACAATGAAAAATCAGGAAAGGGGCCAACGCTTTTTCACACAACTGTATATAGCGCAGACAAATTTACACAGCACTTTTCATAGTACATATATTAACATCAGTCACTGCCTTCAATGAGCTTACAATCTAAGGTTCCTATCTCACATGCATACATACAAGGGCCGATTTAGACAGGAGCCAATTTTACTACCAGCATGTATGTCTTTGGCATGTGAGAGGAAGCTGAAACACATGGAGGAAACCAACACAAGCACAGGGAGAACATGCAAACTCCTTGCAGATAGTGTCCTGAGCGGGATTTGAAGCAGAAACCCCCTGTGCTGCAAGGCATAAGCAAATTTGGATTCAGGGATTCAGCAAGTCTTGTGTTTGGCCTCATTTACACTGATCTTAACAAATATGCATTTATAAAAGTATATAATGATTTTTAATGGTGCCATTCAAACTGCGCATTTACTTTTATTTTTAGGTGCATGCAGTTTAGCAGCATTTAGAGAATATAGAATGCTGTGCATCCAGGTCCCCATGAGGAAACTAGAGTGCAGCCTCTTCTCTCTCAGGCTCCAGTGGTCTAAGAACTTGTGACACTATCAAGTCTAATGCAGGTGCATTAGACGTGAGGACGCCGAGGGACAATCCATGTTCGGAGAGGAGGGGGGCAGAGATGTGAGCACTGACCGCCGCAGGACCGAGTATGAGGTGAGTATATGCAAATAAAGCAGTTGGACCAGATAACCTTCACCCCAAGGTACTTAAGGAATTAAGCCAGGTTATAACAAGACCATTATTCCTAATTTTTAAGGAATCCATAGTGACTGGTAGGGTACCATGTGATTGGCGGAGTGCTACGGTAGTTCCAATATTCAAAAAGGGGGCTAGATGCCAACCAGGGAACTATAGGCCGGTCAGTCTAACATCGGTAGTTTGTAAACTGTTAGAAGGTATAATTAAGGACTATTTGGTAATAATTTATGAATGGGGACTAGCACTCACTACAGAGGCTCCTCCCCATTCAGAAACTAATGATAGTAAAATATTTTTACTATCATTAGTTTGTGAATGAATGAGAAGCCTCTGTACTGAGGCTTCTCATTCATTGAGTGCTGGGGCTGCAGAAAAAGAAATTGAGGACTTATGTTTTCTCAATTTATTTTTCTATTTCAAAAGGGAAATGTCAGGGGTCTATTATCCCCCAGATATTTCGCCGCAGCCCCCCCAACAGTAAAAAAATAAAAATAAAAAAGTATTAAAAAATAAATAGAAAAATGTAAAAAAAAAATTAAATAAAAATGTAAAAAATAAATAAAAAAAAAGCACAACTGACCTATATAGGTTGGACTTGATGGACGTATGTCTTTATTCAACCCCAAATACTATGTAAGCATGTATATCTTCTTTTTTCCAGCCTCTAGAGAAAAACAAGCAGTTATTTTTACAATTCCTTGAGTTCCTCCAACTCTTGTATTTATTTATTTTTATAAATCAGCTGCATAGCTTTATCCATGTCTGGAGACAATGTAGCTGTAAAAGGAACACCATACCATAAAGACAAACTCGCAAGTGTTCCAGTATGAGCAATTAACTTGCCTTTTCCCAGTTAAGGTAGGCACTCAGACAGGAGCCAACATCATCTTTTGCCAAGTTCTTCAATACAGCCTGTATTGCTTTACTGACAACGCCGTGTGTAGAAATGATATCATTCCATGAACTCACAATAAATAGTAGCAATCTATCAGGGTCTGGAAAATCTAAACAAAGACAGATAAGAAAATAAAGCAAACAATTTTTTAAACCTAGGTCGTGTTTCACATCAACCATGTACTGTATGACCGAGAATACATTTTTCTTTCACAAAGGTTTTATTTGGTTTTTATAATTTTTGTTTTCACATAAAGGTTACAATCAATAAGAGAACAGAAATAGGGCATGCAAGCCCCGCAACAAGGAACACAAATTGAAAGTATGCAGTCATAACATTGTGCAGCGCCGAGAATACATTTTTAACCCTTTCGCTGCCAAGGACGTACGTTCCTTGTGTTGCAATTAAATATACACCTGTATCATTTTATCACAACACAAACACCAAAACAATTTTTTACATAAGTCGATTATTTACAGTTTTGCATACCTTCATTTTTTTACCTTTTCGCAAAAAGGCGCAATTACAAATTTGCTAATATTTGTTATTTATTAACTCAATACAGTTTTATCTTTTAGATTTAGTCAGAAAATTATTTTTTTTGTGCACGGATACTGATTTTGGTGTGTTTTAACAATTGAATTGTGTATTTTTATCGGTTTAATATTAATTTGAGAAACATTTGCGCAATTATCGCAGGGCCTACAAATTTAGTATCACCATCTTTTTATTCTACCGGGCCTGCGCTTTCAGAAAATATATGGTTTGGGGGGTCTTTTACAAACGCTAGCAACGCAGCAGTTGAAAATCAAACCAATAGGAAAAAATTGCAGAAAATTCAAAAATGGCTTGGCCAGCTGATTTGAAAAATGTTCCGGAGGGCTTGGCAGCGAAAGGGTTGAAGGGTCTGATGATACCTCTGCCCTTTAGGAGTGTTCCTAACTGCATCGAAAGGGCAAGGAGCGTTAACATTTTATGCGTTTTTGTATTGTGTGTTTTTAATTTTGCCATCAGTAGTGGAAATTGCATCTTCAATAGAAATGAATAGTAGGGCATGTAAAATACATATTATCCACTTCAGCTCCAGCACCTTATGGATCGAAGCAATTTTTATATTTCCACAAAGGGCCTTTTGTCATTATGATACTGGAATAAAATGTCAGCCAGACTATATGCCTGGTTGTTATGGTCTTCTCCTCAGCTCTTTTAACCTTGTAGAGAGCTGTGTGGGAGATCTGGGAACAAGCAAGAGATACTCTAGGTTACCTTGCTGCAAGTGAGCTTGGTATAGCAAAATAATGACACTGCCGACTGGAAAATCTAGAGTTTTGAATATCTAGATTGTTACATAAATGCGTTTGGCTGATGATATTGAAGGGTATGTCATAGGCTAGGCATTAGCCTTTCCCTCGAGTACTCACCGGACCAGGATGGACAGATTTCATGCCAGGGGCGTATCTGCTGCAAGGCAAACAAGGCATTTGCATTGAGCTGCACTCTAAAAAGCCCCCCCCAAACCAGTGAGGCAGAGCCTCACCTGCCATTACCGGTATCAGCACCGATACTGGTATCTATATCGGTGGCGATACTGGGCATTTTCACGAGTACCCTTACTCGTGAAAATGCCTCCATACTAATTGCCGATACAATTTTAAACACAGACAGCTGACGTATGGTTCCGTGCACGCTGTGTACCACACAGCAGCCTTCTGGGGACTTCGTGGTGCCTGTTTACAGGGCCGGCCGCACATCTTCTTCCTGTGGAACCCTGTTGCCCGCACCCACCCACAAGGCCTTTCGGACCTCTGGTGAGCCCGCACAGCCCACCTGAGTCCCTAAAGAGACATCAGGTCGCCACCCCTGAGCAACACAGTATGTAGCTTTATATTATTCTGCATTGCTAAATAATGTATTACTGGGATTTGTAGTCCTCTATAGCTAGTGGTATTCTGCATTGCTAATAGCGCAACCCGTCAGAAGCAGAAGATAAAAGCATGTGCGCTGTATTCAGCAGCTCACAGGTTAAGGAAAATGTCTTAAAAAGAAAGGAGTGGGGGAAATTTAGATTGGTGGGGGGTGGCCGAGTTTAGTCTTGCCTATGGCAGCACAAAACCAAAATACACTACTGTTTCATGTATTGGTACAGACAAGTTCCCATGTAGACTTTACCTTATTAATTACTCCCCTTCTACCACATTCTCTGGGACCCAATTGTTCTATGTGTCATGTGACCTAATCTTTCTTGTGCAGTGAAAAATGTGTCTGCTACTAACATGGTGTGGCTGAATCTATGCTGCCTCCTGCTTGCTAGAGCTAAATTCAACATGTGAATGCTAAACACAGCTGTACTAATGTAAACTAAAGTGGGATTATTCTGTAACACCAAACTACCTCATTCAATACATTTCCTAATAATTATACTAACTGGCTATTAGAGTATATGGCGTTAGGATTGCTTGTTGTCTAAACACTTAAGAAACCTGGCCAGTGAGAGATGTTAATATAGACTGGGTAAGCATTAGAGGTTGATATCAATGCTGTAAAATGTACATTTAAAGTGTATTTCCACTTTTGCAGCCAAATTGAGATAACACCTAATTTCTATTTGTTCCCATTCAAATTAAATAACTTAAAAATGTAAACAGTAATTTTTTTTTAAAAGTGCTTTATAGTTGCTTAAAAATCATAGCTGGCTTCCTCCGTGTATGTTTTGTTAAGCAGGAGGTTGGGGGAAGGTATGTTTACGCAATTAACCATGTATGTGAGGTTCTGGCAGATTTCATTGCCAACTTTAAAATAAAATTAAACAGTCTGTCCTAACAAAATGTTAAAGACTTAAAAGCACTGAACGTTAATGAGAAAAGGCTCAGTTTGTCCCGTTTGAGCCCCTACTTTCACTTTAAAACGGCTAAGCCTAGCTTGGAATCTGCACAAAGGTCTTCACCAAATAAACAGCTAAGCTGCAAGAAGCCTGTTTTAAAAAAAAAATAAAAATGTTTTTATTTATGCTGCGTGAATGGGAACTCATGACAAACCTATAGTGCGGTTTTCTCAAATTTGATAGTAAAAGCGGAACTACACATTAAATAGTGAAAGTATTCCTAGAGAGCCCTGAGACAGGGGAGAAAAGAAAATCTGTAGTGGGTTGTCTAAATATTGTGTTATCCTGTTAGTGTAGGGGAACTAGAAGGCTTACAGCTGAGCGCAAATTAAGTGGCACAACATATACCCCTTGAGCATGGACAATGAAAGAAGTCAGTTCAGTCTTGGCTGGCAGGGGGGGTTCTTTCAAAAAGTGAGAGCTCTAGAGAGGCATCAGCCTTTCTCTTCAAATAGCAGCGCAAGGATGGAAAAAACTGGGAATGTGAATGAGGATGCTAAATCAGTGTATGGGAATAAAGATCTAGGCCATCTAGAAGAAAAACAGAGCATCCAGCAGTAGTCTGGCAGGTCAGAGTACAACAGTCGCCTGAGCCAATCTGGAACTCTGAGGATCACCGGAATGCCCTCTATCTCAAACCTACTGAGCAGATCAGAAAGGGGTTATAGAGGAGGAAAGGTATAGATCTGGCTGTACAGATCCCACAGAGTTACCAGAGCATATGCCGCTCCCACATCAGGAACCTATATCTCGAGACAAATCTGTCCAGTCAGTTTGAGAATACCAGAAGGTTTTCATTTGTCGTCCCCCAGCTGTGACAAAAGTCCTGGAAAACCTCTGGGCATAGTCCCTCTAATCCAAGCCCTTATGGAAGAAGAAATCTGCCTGCCAGTCATTTACCTTTGAGATGTAAAGAGTGGGCAAGGCTGTAACGCACAGTTCTGGCTAAGATCGTTGCTTGTAACTGGTCTTGCTGTGACAAGTCCTTTGATTCATGCTTGATCCAATACAATCTGGTTGGATGACCCTACAGCCAGGAGGAGCCAGCATTGTAGGTTCAGCCAAATCGCTCAGAGCTCCAGAGATTGGATTCCTCCAATGACCCTGCACCAACAAGGTATCTAGGACTAGGTCTCCCAAAAGATAAGGAAAACCTGTGCCCCAGCATTGTGGAAACAATCCCCCCACACCCAATATAGCTATGTGGCTGACCAAGGTGAATGATATTTGGCACATGGAGGATCTGATTGCGTCTAGGAAGGGGATGGTGGAGAAGATCAATAAAACTTGGTTTTATTAGACTGAATTTGTTTATTAAGCCAAATAAACCACCATGTTTTCTCAGACCCTAGTTTCTGCCTCATAGTGTTATCAGGCAGAGATGCTATGTTTGATTGGTCTTTCCTGCTGCTGGGGGAGGTCTGCTTTATGGTTATGTGTTTATGTTGTTTTTTGTGCCTTATTTCTTCTCTTCTTACACTTTATCATGCATGTAACTATCTGTTCTTTCCTTAGTCCTAACTCATTGGTGTTTTCAATGACCAACCTTTTAACATTTCATGCTATGAGCTACACCAGGGCTCAAAATTTCCACTCGCCTGCTGGCGGGCGAGTGGAAATTTGGGTCTCCGAGTACCGGTCCGCAGGCCAACTCTGGCCCGCGAGCCCGTACTATGTGACCCGCAGACAGCTGACATGTCAGGCACACGGTCGCAGGCCGCGTACCTTGGGGGGGTGGTGGTGTAACGTTGAGAAGTGTATTATTGTGTTCTAAGCTGCCCATACACCTTACAACCATCGCACGACTTTCGTTATGCGGTGGTTGTAAGGTCATTAAAATCTCGTACGATCTGCCCAGCTTGGACAGGCAGATCGTACTTGCGATCATCGCAAGCCCTCCCCGCTGAGGGGCGGGCTTCCGATGATTGCAGTGCTGAGTGGGCAGTTCGTCTTCCGACCACGCCACCGACCCACCAAAAATCGTACAATTTTTGGCAGGTTTTCCAGCGTGCTTAGAAGACGAAAGTTGTGCGACCTTACAGTAGAAGCGGTCACACGCTGCCCATACACCTGCCGATTATCGTACGATTGCAGGATCACCCGCGATTATCGTACGATAATCAGCAGGTGTATGGACACCTTTAGTGTAAGTGTATATTAGGCCCCATTCACACCTACAGTATATTTCAGGTCTGATTACAGATTCCTGTGTCAGGAACTTGCGTTTTCCTGCAGCAGGAATCCCTAATTTGCCATTTACAAGCGGCAACTATCATAAGATAAGAATTATCATAAGATTATTTAAGAGGGTGTGTTTAGGGGCAGAGTTAAGGCCGGGCCAGGGTAAGGGTTAGGTGGGGCAACTGGTGGCTAGTAACTCTTAAGGCCTGGCTAGTAGCTCAGGACTTAGAAAATGTTGAGCCCTGAGTTACACTATCTTATCCTCATATGACGTCCTGGTATATTGGGTTCTAATATGGGACCTTCTTTAAAGACTGAAGTGTAAGGTCTGCTTTAAAAAAAAGATATTGCCGTATATATATGAAAAAAAAAACGAAAAAAACACCACATTAACACCGTAGACAGTATTTTGATATAGTAAACATACAAGTGTACCTTCTTTAAGTATGCTATAACAGAGAATACGTGCTCTTTCAATATCCCCGAGCTGACGACACAATCCCACATAGACTCTACAAAGGGCCTGGAGATATGTTGTTGACATTGATTTCTTGCCAGTTTTGATTTTTTTTAAAATAACTTGAAGAAAACGGTCTGCTAAACTCTAAATGAAGATAGGAAAAAAAAACCCATAAAAGTTATATAACAAATAAAAATATACATCGCTAGCTAACAAAAGCCCCAGTCTTTTTGGAAGTCACAAAGACACTTTGCGTGAGGGGATTTATAAGTATAGGGAGAGATGTGATGCACAAAATGGACAATATCTAAACAAAAAATGTAACAATACTCATTAAATTTGTTTTATGTTGCAACCACGAAAAGTACAAAACCTTACATGAAGCGAATATTTAATCCCTTAGTCCGATCAACGTTGGCTCGTGCCCATTTACTTTAATATCACCCATATACACTGATATACAAAATGACATAAACAATGATAAACTCCACTTTATAATAAACATTAAAATATAATACCCCAAAAACACATGACACAGGGACCTCCCTTGTAAGGACAGCACCAAGTCTTCTAGGCATGGAATGAACAAGTTGGCGACATATTGCAACATCTATCTTTTTCCATTGCTCAAGAACGACCTCTTTTAGAGCCTGGATGCTGGATGGAGAGTGATGCTCAACTTGTCTCTTTAGAATTCCCCAGGGACTTCCGGTTCCGGCGCCTGATGTAGCGGTCGCAGAGTGAGGAGCTCCCGCACAGCCAGGGCTAAACCCGATATAAAATCTTACCCCAGCAACTCACACGAACCGTTCTGCTCCCGGCAACAGCGACTGCACCTCCAGGAGCATGGACAAGTTCCTCGCTAAACGCAGAACCGGTCCGCGCAGCAAGAACACCCCTGTCCGGGGCAAACGACCCCAGTCACAGCTCAAGATGGCCACCACTCCGGACATGTGGGATATCAGCGCCTCCTCGGATGAAGACATGTCGGCTCTATCTGACCTGATAGCAGCGTAAGTGGCCAAGTTGCTCCGTCCTACTATACAGGACGCCGTCAACAAGGCGGTGGCCAAGGGCATACAATCCCTACGACAGGATCTGCTACACCAGGCCCAAAGGATTACCGAGGCAGAATCCCGGATTGCGACCCTGGAGGAAGGAGCGGATTCCTGGACATCCCACCTGCAATCCACTACTAAACAGGTCCAACTTCTACTGGACAAGGTAGATGACCTTGAGAACCGTTCTCGTCGGAAACAATATAAGGATTGTAGACCTACCGGAGTCCTACCGACCATCGATGCTGGCATCTATTTGCGCAAATAACATCCCGGATCTCCTGGGCCTTGACCCAGGATGCAAGGTGGGACCTCCTAACCATGAGAGGAAGGGTCCGCGCCCTATAATAGCTCGTTACCTGGATTATACTGATCGCTTGGCGGTCATGCAAGCATTTCGCGCCAAAAAAGAACTACATTTGGATGGACATCGCCTTCTCATCTTTGCGGACTACTCAGCGGAAGTCACCAGGAAACGAAAAGCGTTTAATAGGGTATGCTCTATCCTATACCAAAAAAAGGGGCAGATTTACTCTGGCCTACCCGGCGACTCTTCGCTTCCAAACGGAGGCTGGATCTCCCCATGTATTCCAGGACCCCGAGGCTGCAATCAACTTCGTGGAGAAACTGGAACCGCCTGAAGCATTCAAGTCGAGCGGACGGTCTCCTCTCCCTCAACGCACCACCACCCCAGCAAGGAAATCAGCAGTACGGTTACAGATGACGCCCACCGACTCACCCTGAATTGGGGCGCTTGCAATCACATATGTACATACCAAAGGTACGTCGGATTTACTTATATCGGGGGGAGCATGTGGAGAAAGGAAAAGACTTAACCAACGGCAACCCTTTCTGCCCCTATGTGGGGCTAGGATCAAAAGGGCACTACAAATTTGGTTGATCCAAAAATCCTCCTCGCCCCCATCTTTCTTCTTCGACGGGAACCAACTCCCTTACTCCCTGTGATAGGAAGCAGCAACACCACCATCTAGTGACTGTTCATGTTACCGCAGGTGGTCAAGCATAACGTTGCCTTATTTGACGGTGCAGGCGGTACGCCGAGACAAATACAGCTACACTAAGTACTAGAAATGCGGTAGCAACTATTTTCTCGCCAGGACTGAGATCAGGGTTAATTTTCAAACCACTAAAACATTACCTGGGTTTATGCCCACTGACAAGCGGAAGTACATTAGCTCACTCTGTAGGGCTATAGAGGGAAAAAAGCGAAGTCACGAAATGTATATTACTGTTTTACGTGTTTTTTTTTTGGTTTTAATGTTTTGTTCTTTGGAAACCCAGGGTCATGGTCCTGTTGACCGACGACCACTGGCCAACACAGTCAGGATTTATGCACCTATGTCTCATAGGTTCTCAACGCTAACAGTTAATAAGAAAACATGCAATGTTTCTGTTTCTATAGTCTGTGAGGTACAATGGGCTTCCGAGCCAACGTTACCAGGGGGGCGAAATTCATTCTACCTAGCGAATATGACCATTCTTGTCATTTTGTCAAGGTCTATGATATTAATTTTGTATATGTTTTCCTTTGATTTCTTCCAGTTAGTCCGCAACCTAACATGAGAGTGATCTCCTGGAATATCAATGGCTTGAGATCCACGGCCAAGCGCATGATGGTCCTCCGCCATCTCAAAAAGATGAAAGCGGACATAGTGTTGCTGCAGCAAACCCATCTATCTAGGGAGGATATAGGTAGATTACAAAAAATGTGGGTAGGAGAAATCATCAGTTCCCCTGCAGTGGGAAGAAGGGCCGGGGTAGCTATATTGTTTAATAAATCTCTAAATTACAAAGTGGATCAGGTAGATGCAGACCAAGAAGGGCGCAAACTGAGGGTTTAACTTAGGATACATAAAATAATATCATTATAAAATGTATATTTTCCGAATGCGCCGACAGCCACCTATTTCTAGGAGATCACTTAATGGATATTACAAGATGATAATCCGCATAAACTTATAGGGGGCGATTTGAATTCCGTCATGGTTCTGAAGGAGGATAGAACGGGCAAAGCAAACCTCAACATGGGCTCAGGACCTCTCCATCACACTCCTTTACATGACCTGTCAACCAATGCCAATCTCATGGATGTCTGGAGGGGCAGTGGAACGTGAGTACACACATTATTCTTCAGTCCACACCTCCTTTGCCAGGCTGGACTACTTCTTGGCAACGGAGACGTACGTACGTTGCTGCCAGAAAGAGGAAAGCCAGGGCCCAATTCCTTAAAGCTAGTTTGTCCCTTCGCCTAGCTCAGATACAATATTCATTATCGGGCTCTGAAGAACACAGGGAAGCGTGGACCAAAGCAAAGCTAGACTTTTAATGGTGTAACACCCAACAACATCTATACTAATCACACACACTCTAAATTAAAATTCCACAAATTTGGAAATAAATCTGGAAAAATGATGGCTAACCTGGTCAGACAACGCAACTCCAGGCTACACATAACATCTATATACGGTCAGAATAGGGGACTACCACCTCCGACCCGAAACGCATTAATCAAATATTCGGGAAATTCTATAGTCAATTGTATTCGGCGACACATGTGCACAAGGGCTTAGGCGACCTCTTTTTGAAGTCGCTTTCGATACCCAAAATCCACAGCGAAGAAATGAGGACATTTCCCTGGAGGAAATTCAGAAGGCTATTAAAATCTCCTCCAAATGGTAAATCTCCAGGCCCAGATGGGTATTCGAATGAATTATATAAATTGCTCCAGGAGGAAGTCTCCCCTGTCCTCCTCTGGGTTTTTAATAGCATGTGGAAGGGAGGAGAATATATGAAGTCAGGCTCGGAATCGTATATAAAAACTACTGCCCAAAAGAGACAGGGATTTGACTCTTCCTGGCTCCTATAGACCGATATCATTGATAAATGCAGATGCAAAGCTGATATCAAAAATCATAGCAGATAGACATGCAAGGTTTGTACCACGCTTGATATCCCCAGCCCAAGTATTCTTTTCTGCCCGTGCGTGCCCGCTAGGGGGCGCGCGCGAGCAGAAAAAAATTGCTGTCTCGAGACGGCAACCCGCAGATGCTGCAGTGCCGTCCGTCCGTTTTTTTACTACGGGCGGACGGCAAGAGGTTAAAGGCAGGTCAGCGGTAGCCAATGTACGCAAATTACTATCAGTTCTAGAGCACGCCAAAGGTCATACAGAAGCATCTCTCGCCCTCATTTCTATAGACGCCGAAAAGGCTTTTGATAGCATACAATTCTCCTGGCTATATAGAGTGCTTGATGAGATGGGGTTTTCAGGCAGGTTCACTGCTTTTCTGGCAGCAATGTACGCCTCCCCCTGCGCTCGTATTTGTACACCTGGGAACATCTCTAACCGCTTCCCCTTACTAAGGGGGTCCAGACAGGGCTGCCTGCTGTCTCCGTTGTTGTTCAACCTGGCATTGGAGCCGCTGTCATTATACTTTCAGGGCACTCCAGACATCCACGGGATCCCCTTCCAAAAAACACGACTTAAAATAATGTTGTTTGCAGATGACATCATACTATTTTCCAGCAATCCGTCCAGCTACATTCCTATCATTCATGCCACGTTCCAAACATACCAAAAATTTTCAGGCCTGACCATAAGCGCATCCAAATCAACCATACTACCGCTCACCTCACGAGCGCCGACCACGGTAGGCCACTCCACTATATTCAATGTTGCCAAGGGATCCATTGTATACCTTGGCCTACACATAGGCACCACTCCATCTTCACTTTATACTCTTAACTATCCCCCGCTCTTTGATAAAATCAGAAAGAAGCTGGTGGCATGGCAGGGCCTCCCTCTCTCGCTCTTTGGCAGAATACATTTAATCAAAATGATATCCTTTGCCAAGCTATTATACCCGATGCAAACTCTACCCCTTCTCCTAAACAAGGATGTCACATCCCTTAATAAAAATTTCTCCGCCTTTATTTGGCAAGGGAAAAGGGCAAGGATAGCCTTACGAAAATGATTCCTGCCCAGGAGCGAGGGAGGTATGGCCTTCCCCAACACTAGATTATATAACTTGAGTTGTCTCCTCAGACACTCAGCGGACTGGATAGGCTCAACATCGTACTATTCCAACTTTCAACTGGAGGCGGAAATGGCTCATCCTTGGAGGCTATCCTCTCTGCTACACAGCTCGTTTTCCACTATTCCTGCTCTCCTTCGTACAAATGTTCTCATAAGAGACTCAGTAGTGGCATGGAGGAAGGCTCACAAGATAGCGAAATTAAACCCATATTTCTCTCAACATCTCCACATTAAGGGGAACCCTGCATTCCCACAGGGAGAGGAATATAGATCTTATGGCATATGGGAAACCAAGGGGATCTCTAAATTCATGCATGTCATATCTAAGGAAACTGGAAATGTGCTCACTTTCCCTGAATTTAGAGCCAAATATCAAATCGCCCCACGAGACTACAGTATCTTTACTTCGCACAGGTTACAGCACATATAAAAAAATTGAACTATGCACGTCCCCTTTCCTCTGTAAGCTCACTTATGGACAGGATTCTCTCAGAGGGAAAGAAGTCTATCTCAGATATTTATTCACACCTGAGGCAAGCTCATGTACATCCTCTGTCCGACTCGAACATGGTGGAATGGCAGGAAGATATCCCCACAGAACAGATAGTTGAAAAATTTATCACAGGTTATCGCACTACTTGTAAAGCAATGGTTAATGAGCAGTGGAGGGAAACGCAATCCAAAATTATACATAGAGCGTACTATGCATTTAAAATTAAACGCAAACAGGGCACAGCCAAGGACTACTTGGACCATTGCCCCAAATGCAAGCTAAAAGCGGTCTCCCTCTTCCACTGCTTATGGAAATGCCCAGTGATACGGACATTCTGGGCCAAGGTAGTGGACTTCATTACATTGGTAGTGGGACATCAGATTCCGATGGAAGTTCTCTTGATCCTGTTCAATTTCTGGGATAAACCTGCTGACTTTAATAGACCCCAAAGACATTGGATCAGTATTGCCCTGCTGGCAGCTAGGAGAGGCATCCTGAGAGAATGGCTGGCCCCTAATCCTCCTACAGTTCAGGTCTTGCGCGCAGACCTCCTACTCCATTTGGAAAAACTAGACGCAGAAATGTTATTGACAGATGATAAGAAAACCGCTTCCTTTTATGACAGGTGGCTACCATATATTAATATAGTCTTCACGCAAGCGGAAAAAGATAAATTTCTAGCTCCATTTAAATATACAGCCAGTGCTATATTTGAAAAGCTAAATGGTGCGAAAGACGTTGTTGCTACATGACCTATTTTCACCAACGCTGACGAGATGTCAACATCCTATTATCCCCAACCCAAGAAACCTAGAGATTGGGTACATGCTACAAGGGCTTGAGGGATAAAATGGTGATCTAGTAGGGACGGTTTTCAATCCAAGACCAGCAGATCTACGAGAGCTTAGTCTAGCTATTTACAGCTTCTGACTGGGGCAAATAGGGGTCTCTTTACTGTTCACAAGAGGTGTTACGCTGAATGGGTTTAGGACAGGTCACTCTTTTTTCTTTTTCTGCGCTAGATCCCCTCTCACATCCTAGTGGGGTATGACAGAGGGGATATGAGTTGGAGGATGCGGAGAAAAAACGCAGTCTAATACACGTGTCTGGTCAAATTAGCGAAAGATATGCTCTCAAATTTCAACATGATTGTAATAGATGGTAGCGATATGTGACCATAGGAAGTAAATTGAATGTACTTGATTAATTGTGCCAAAGAATATGTACAATTGACTGTTATTGTATTTAATTGGAAAATAAAAGAAAATGTTTTGGAAAAAAAAAAAAAGAATTCCCCATAGGTGTTTGATTGTGTTTGGATCAGGAGACATACTTGGCCACTGAATCAATTCCACCCTATTCTTCTTCAGAAATGCAACAGTGGCCTTAGATGTGTGTTTTGGATCACTGTTATGTTTGAAAAGTGCACGATGACCAAGGGCACCGAGTGATGGTAGCATCTTCTCTTTCAATATAGAGCAGTACATCTGTGAAATCATGATACCATCAATGAAATGCAGCTCCCCAACACCAACAGCACTCATGCAACCCCACAGAAGGACACTGCCACCACCATGTTTCACTGTGGGCACCATGTATTTTTCTTTGTACGCCTCACTTTTGCAACGCCATACAGTTTTGAAGCCATCAGTTCCAAAAACATTGATCTTGGTCTCATCACTCCAGAGTAGAGTCCCAGTAGCCATCTTCTTTTTCAGCATGGGCCCTGGCAAATTGTAGGAGGGTTTTTTTGTGCATGGGCTTTAGGAGAGGCTTCCTTCGTGGACGACACCCATGCATGCCATTCCTCTGCAGTGTACGCCGTATTGTGTCATGGGAAGCAATCACACCAGTTTGGATTTCTACTACTTTAGCTAACTGCAGTGAACTTGCATGGTGATTTTCTTTAACCCTTCTCATCAGAAGACGTCCCTGTTGAGGTGTTATCTTTCGTGGACAGCCTGGACCTCTCTGTGAGATGGTTGCAGTGCCATCTTTGTTACATTTTTGTATCACTTTTGCTACAGTATTCGGACTGATAAGTAAAGCTTTGCTGATCTTCTTGTAGCCTTCACCTTTCTTGTGTAAAGAAATTATTTTCTTTCTCAGGCCTTGTGGCATTTTTTCATCTATGTGGTGCCAATGCTGACAGCATTAAATGGCAAGGGGTGTTCTTTGTTAAGTAATGCCCTTTTATAATCAACTGTCTGCTGGACACCTGTTTAATAATTATACTCACCTGTAGTTGAATTCTTGTTAATTAGGATTTTGTTGTCTAAAATTTAGCTTTGCTCTTATGACTTTCATTGGGGTGTATTTATTTTTGCAACATGGTCTTGAATTAATTTGTTAGGAAAAATACTATTTTGTGTGTGAAAATTAACAAATCTTAGTTGCAATCAATGGCCCGCATTTGTGGGAGTATTTTGTAGTATAGTGTCCCATAGAAAATGTTGATTCTGAAACGAAAGTAAAAAGGTTTTCCGACAAATCTGTTGGTGCATACTTATATATAAACACGCACACAATGTGTGTGTATGATATATCAATCAATCATACACATGCGCACACACACTACATTCTCAGTTATCTGGTATTCAACTAACATGAAATCTCATCTAACCAGAAATTTCTATATTAATATAGTCAATACAGCAATACAGTGTTTATGTTATGGTATGGTATAGTATGGGGCATGCCATACACACGAACACACACACTCCTGTGCAAACGTTTTAGGCAGGTGTGGAAAAAATGCTGTAAAGTGAGAATGCTTTCAGACTTCCGGTTCCGGCGACTGATGAGGTAAAAGCGTCTCCACAGCTCTCCGTCCCGCAACGACTTGGATCTACATCAGACACTTCTCATCTGGCCATTTCGTTACCGCTGCTGACACCTGCTGAAATTCGTAATCTCCTATGGATATATTCATCTCTCGCCCGTCCATGGCCAGACGCTCATTACAGGAGATCAGTGACAGCGGCGGCGCGGCCCACAAAATGGCGCCAGCTGAGCCTATGACGTACAGTGCACCCGAAGATTCGGCTGGTGCGACTATTCTTTCTCAAAATTCGTGTGGCATTGATTATAGCAAATTGGCTTCAGAGGTGGCCTCCCACCTGAAACATGATATTGCCAATATTATAGAGGATGCCATAACATTACAAATGGGCAAAATGGCTGCCACCTTAGAGTCACATCATACCCAACTGACAAAAGCGGAACAGCGTATTAACAATTTGGAAAGTGATTCCCAAGTTACACAAGCATACATTAAAGCGTCAAATAAGATGTTACTGCTCGCTGACAAATTAGATGACCTGAATCTGTGAAGCCTAGTGATCTTGCAAGATTCTGCGCTGACACCATCCCTCGAGCCCTAGGTCTCTCTCGTTCATTTGCAGTGGAACGGGCACATAGATTAGGCGCACCCAGGGATGATGCTCGCCCGAGACCAGTCATTGTACGCTATTTAAACTTTGCGGACAAACATCAGTTGTTCCAAACATATCGTACCGAGCGGAATCTTGTGGCGGAAGGACACAAACTCCTCTTGTTTGCTGATTATTCAGCTGACCTCTCCAAACGTAGGAAAGCTTTCCAGGATGTGTGCCAAATTCTGGTACAGCGTAGAGTGAAGTTTGCTTTAGCATATCCAGCAACTTTACGTATCACCGGCCAAGATGGTACAGTTACGTCTTTTGCATCACCTGATAATGCCAGAATCTTCCTTCAACGCACAGTAGAAACAGGATCTGGCTCGCCCATCAAGAGTCCAACTAGAAAAAAAGAGGTCAGATGCCAACTCTTGAACATGTCTATAGATCCCACGGATTGATTTCTGTTTTTGCTCCATATCTTTACTTAGGCGGGACGGATAGAGTGTCAGATTTAAATCCTTCAACTGCGTTTTTTGCGGCTTTCTGAGGAAGACATAATGGAGGTGTCCTATATGTTCAGGGCTCGGTCAACCATCTTCTTCCTATGTTCGCTCTCACAGGAAAAAAGGTCAACTACAAGAATTTTCCTTGCTTGCAGGTTACTGCTACTTGCAGTGTTTTGTTTATTATTCCTATTTTTGTTTTTTGCATTTGAACCAGATCACTCTCGTTTGGAATACACAGGGGATTCAGCACAGGGCACCCCTTTCCACCCTATTCTCGCACGACTCTATCACTCTTTGTTTAAATTTACTCTTCCCTGAAGGAATTGCTGACATTGGATCGACCAGGGGTCCTCCTTTCCATCTTTGTTTGTATTTTTTTCATCTCTGGATGCCTCCTTCTTCAATATTCTCATGGGACCCCCTTGAACTTAATTTCATGGAATGTAAAAGGTCTGAGATCGCCACACAAATGGTCCAAAATCCTACGTCACCTTCAGAAGCTACGGGCTGATACAGCTCTTCTTCAGGAAACTCATCTTTCCGGCAAGGACATTCAACGCATGAATAAATCTTGGGTTGGGTTTGCATG
Source organism: Nanorana parkeri (assembly GCF_000935625.1). NCBI lineage: Eukaryota > Metazoa > Chordata > Amphibia > Anura > Dicroglossidae > Nanorana > Nanorana parkeri. The sequence continues at coordinate 98,252 of NW_017308298.1, read as the reverse complement.
TGGTGCTTCTGCCTCTGGACGGAAAGCTGGAGTGGTTACTCTTATTAATAAATCGCTCCCTTGTGATGTTCTTCAGCAACAACACGACATGCAGGACGGTCGCTGGTCCTTCATCTCCCTACGTATTGGCACCAGGCATTTTGATATTTTAAATGTGTATGGGCCCAATTCAGACAAACATTTTTGCGATTTCCTTTTATCCAAAGCTACATCCCAACAACCTAATTCCTTCTTTCTGATGGGTGGAGACTTTAATGCGGTGCTATCTCCCTCGGAAGATCGCCGACGAGATGATAATTCACGCCTTACATGGAATCCCAAAGACAAACATTTTTCAACTATGCTTTCAGCGAGTGGGCTCGAGGATGCTTGGCGCTACTATCACCTTCTAGATAGAGATTATACGCATTATCCTCATGTTCATCATAGTTTTCGCGCATATACTTATTCCTGGCTGCACCGTCAACTATTCATAAAATTGAGTCAATTTCTATTGAGGATATGGTGATATCAGACCATGCACCGATTGCTTTGTCCTTGCAGGGTCTGACATGTTCCACACCACCTGTGATATGGAGGTCTCCAAATTATCTAATGTCTGACAAGGGCTTTTGCACAAACCTTAAATCGTGGTGGCATGAGTATTACACTGACAACTTGCAACATCTTTCTAACCCTATTCTGTTTTGGGAAACAGCAAAGGCAGTACTTAGGGGTAGAATCTTGGCATATGCAGCGGTTAAAAAGAAATTGGCAGGTCAGAAAATCCTACCTTGCTTTTAAATCTAACCCTTCTGATGTGTGTAGAACGCTTTGGTTATTAGATAAACAGCAATGTTACCACTGGCTCCAACTCCCTGAACGCCAAATTAGATCAGACAAGGATCTTGTTTTTTTTTTTAATTTGGTAATAAATCCGGCAAATTGTTGGCTAATTTAGCTAAGGGTCAAAAACTTTCATCCCATGTAACTCGTTTATCCGATTCGGGAGGTAATATCCATTGTGATGCCACTGCCGTAGCTAAGATTTTTCGGGATTATTACCAATTACTGTACACGGCTAACTTTTCTGATCCTACAGGGGGTGAGGATTTCCTCCAGTCGGGGGATCTGCCTTCTCTGTCGGAAGACGACCTCCTTTCACTTAGAGAGATTACTATACAGGAAATTCAAAATATTATTAAAAAATCATCCAAAGCCAAGGCCCCTGGTCCGGATGGTCTATCTAGTGAATTTTATAAAATCCTCATGGAAGAAGCACCCCATGTTCTCACACCGCTCTTTAATCACATTCTCACCACCTCGGTTTACCCACCTACCTTTAACCAAGCTTACATACGATTACTACCAAAAAAAGGCAAAGATCTGCTTTCAGCTGGCTCATATAGGCCAATCTCGTTGCTCAAATCAGGATGCAACATTTCTGTCCAAAATAATGGCAGATAGATAATGATAGATAGATTCTACCCTGCCTTATAGGAGAAAATCAGTCAGGTTTTGTAACAGGTCGCTCTGCGATTTTAAATGTCAGAAAAATTGTTTGAGCCATGGAACATATTCGATTATCGGGTCCTTCTCAGCGTCCGGTCGCTCTTTTATCATTGGACACGGAGAAGGCCTTTGATAATGTTAATTGGCATTGGCTCATTAAGGTAAATGATGAAGATGGGTTTTTCTGGCTCTTTTCTAAATTTTGTCTCCACTATGTACTCTTCTCCTTCTGCCCAAATTTATACCTCTACGATGCTTTCCTCTTCGTTCACATTACAAAAAGGTACACGCCAGGGGTGTCCTTTATCCCCATTACTTTTTAACATTGCACTAGAACCTTTGTCTCGCTCCTTGTGTTCACCCAGGGTTTTTGCGGGCATTCCCATAGGCAAAGAAGAGTTCAAATTGGCAATGTTTGCAGATGACATTGTTTTGATTGACCCTCGTTCGCAGCTACCCACTATTTTTGAACATATTACCTTATATGGTCGATTTTCGGGTTTGAAAATTAACCTAGACAAGAGCGAAATTATGTTTATTAACGGACAATCCTCTGCTGCAGATTCCCATTGGCTTAAAAATTTTGGTTTACAAGTAAAAACTCAATGTATTACCTACTTGGGTATTCATATCCCTCCCACCACCACTAACCTATACTCTTTGAACATTTTACCAATCATCCAGGAGTATAACTAAAGATTTACAAACCTGGCGAGATCTGCCTTTGTCCTTTTTAGGCAGAGGTCACCTCATTAGGATTAGCTTCCCGCGCCTTTTATATCTTATGCAAATTTTGCCTGTCTTGCTCAAACATAAAGATAATAAAACTTTTACAGATGCCTTCCTAAAATTTATTTGGAGGGGCAAAAAACATCGTATAGCCCTACATAAACTTTACAAACCCAATCTTCAATTGGGTATCAATTTACCGAATATTCGGATTTACAACTTAGCATGTCTATAATCGACATGTCAGAGATTGGTTATTTAACACCCATCACTATTCCAACAATGTGTTGGAACATTCAGCGGTATCCCCATGGTCCCTTTCGGGTATTATACACACTCCCCTACACTTACTTCCTATCAACATTAAACATAATATTCTTTTTAAAGACACTCTGATCACCTGAAGAGAGTGTCGTAAGCTTTTTGGACTACAGGGGTCTGTATCCCCACTTATGCCGTTGACCTCGACCCCGGGATTTCCACAAGGTGCCTCCTCTAAAATATTCTCCCTATGGAAAGGTAAAGGCTTAACGCTCCAACATGTTTTATCGTCTCAGGGTACATGACTCTCTTTTAATATACTTCAACAAAAATATGGGTTTCCCCCCACTCATTTACTCGCATACTATCAGATTAGTAATTTTGTCCGCCACAATCTTCCTGCTAGCACTGTATCCACTGGTCCCAACCTGCCCATCAGATTGCTTCAACCCTCACCCATCAAACTCTCACTATCATCTATATATAGTGTCCTTCGGGAATATGATACATCAACATCCATCTCCTACCCCACGCATATACAGAAATGGGCCTCCTTTCTCCACCTCCCCCCAGATGTTGTTTGTGATCGAACAGAAGAAAAATCTAAATCAAATCAATATTTGGTGTGACTACCCTTCGGCTTCAAGCCAGCATCAATTCTTACACTTCCACAAAGTCAGGGATTTTGCAGGATAGCAGTCAGATATATGCTTGACCAATTATACCAAGCAGGTGCTAATGATCATCAATTTCATAGGAAGGTTGAAACAGTCATTAAAAAAGAAAAACAGCTGTGTAGGAAGCTTAAAACTGGATGAGGAACAACCAAACTCTGCTACTAAGGTGAGGTTGTGGAAGACAATTTCATGTCACAGGTCATACACCATGGCAAGACTGAGCACAGCAACAAGACACACGGTAGTTATACTGCATCAGCAAGGTCTCTACCAGGCAAAAATTTCAAAGCAGACTGGGGTTCCAAGATGTGCTGTTCAAGCTCTTTTGAAGAAGCACAAAGAAACGGGCAACGTTGAGAACTGTAGACGCAGTGGTCGGCCAAGGAAACTTAATGCAGCAGATGAAAAGACACATCATGCTTACTTCCCTTCGACATCGGAAGACGTCCTGCAGTGCCATCAGCACCAAACCGGCAGAAACAAGTGGGTGGGACAGAGGTACACCCATCTACTCTCTGAAGAAGTCTGGCCAGAAGTGGTCTTCATGGAAGAATTGCGGACAAAAAGCCGCACCTTTGACGTGGAAACAAGGCTAAGCAACTCAACTATGCAAGAAAACATAGGGAGTGGGGGTGCAGAAAAATGGCAGCAGGTGCTCTGGACTGATGAGTCAAAATTTTAAATATTTAGCTGTAGCAGGAGGCAGTTTGTTAGCAGAAGGGCTGGAGAGCGGTACAATAACAAGTGTCTGCAGGCAACAGTGAAGCATGGTGGAGGATCCTTGCAAGTCTGGGGCTGCATTTCTACAAATGGAGTTGGAGATTTAGTCAGGATTAATGGTGGCCTCAATGCTGACAAATACAAGTAGATACTTATCCATCATACCATACCACCAGGGAGGCGTGTGATTGGCCCCAAATTTATTCTGCAGCAGGACAACAACCCCAAACATACAGCCAATGTCATTGTAAAATACTTAGATTCAAATTTGATTTGGCTTAATAGGAATTAAAGAATGGGCCCATACACATTATATATATAATTTTTTTTTAAACAGACCTCGTGCTTATGAATGCATGACTTTGAAACAGATAGGTTTGTCCTTGAAATCTGAAGCTATGTTAGAATTTGAGAGAACTGTAAGAGTTAGCAGCTGTTCAAACATGTCAAAAGAAGGCTATCTGTATTTTAAGATAGGTTTGTAGAAAGACATTAGAAATCTTGATGACTTAAGTAGTTTTGGTCAAGCCATATAAAGTATAGAAGTCGTGACGCCAAAATGAGTTTAGAATAGTACAAAGTATATGATTAACCAATAGTTAACGTCGATTTTGTAATATAAGCGTGAGCACTACATCACAAGGAGGACTACACTACATTGCATTACATCTCACACGACACACGAGGGGAGACACGCATCATTTGAAGAAAATACTTTGTTTTTCCACCTGCTAAGAAAGACTATTTTTGTCTGAAACCTTCTCAAGCCTGAGAGACAAGCAGACATGAGGTGATATACTTTTAAGCTCAGCATTAACTAAGAACTATATATATTTTGAACTATCTATTTGTATATTCACTTTTGCTATATCATTGCATGCTGTTGCATGCTGTTGACTTTATGCTATACAATTAAAGTCACAAGTTTTTAATTCAACAACTGGACATTCTTTGATGAAGATTATAATCACCTTATGACGCTTAAATCGTAAGCATCATTAAATAAATATTTTCTAACAGTCATTAAGGACTATCTCCAGCGTAAAGAAGAACAAAGAGTCCTGGAAGTGATGGTTTGGCCCCTACAGAGCTCTGATCTCAACATCATTGAGTCTGTCTGGGATTACATGAAGAAACAGAAGGATTTGAGGCAGCCTAAATCCACAGACGATCTGTGGTTAGTTCTTCAAGATGTTTGGAACAACCTACCTGCCGAGTCCCTTAAAAAACTGTGTTAAGTTGAACATAAAACAGAAGTCATCAACTTGCGCAAATAGATCGATTGTTTATGTTTCCCAGTGGATCTCGGGACCGGCAGCTGCAACGACAGAGGCGGTGGGTGGGTTGTACTTGGCGTGCACACCCGCACCTACTACAAGCGATCGGGCGTCTCTAGAGAAGTCTAGAGAAAACAGCCATCGCTGGCTGTTTTCATTTCTGACAGTTTCCCCACTCGTGTGCGCGCTGGGCGACGCGAACGACTGGGGGGGGGAGGGTAAGGACGTCTTAAGACGCCCTCCAGCTCCTATAAGGCTCCCGTCCGGCCATTCAGGAACGACCATGGATGGGAGGTGGTTAAATATCCTGTAAGTGCATTACTTTTAACCTTTATTAAACAGTCACTTTTATGCTGCACTTAGATCTGTGCACCAGTGTGCAAGTGTACTTAGAAGAATTAATGCTGTTTTGGAGGCAAAGGGTGGTCACCCCAAAAAGTGATTTGAATTTTTCTTCTGTTCATTCACTTTTCCATTTTGTTAATTGATAAAAACAAACTATTAACACTTTTATTTCTGAAAGCATTCTTACTTTACAGCATTTTTTCACACCTGCCTAAACAGTACTGTATATGTATGTATATGACATAAAGGTAATCATCACACTGGGTAAAAAGCACAACCAGTTAATTGTTAAAAAATAAATAAATCTGGATGTAATCCTAAATGCACAGAATATTACTGGATATTGAGTTCTTATAGGTATATTAAGCATCAAAGATTGTTGATCCAGGGAATATCCGATTGACTTATGGGATCAAGAAGGATTTTTTTTCCCCTGTTGGAGCAAATTGAACTATGCTTTATAGAGTTTTTTTCCTTCCTCTGAATCAACAGGGGGTAGTTGTCGGCATAGCGGTCTGTTTAGGCTTTTTTTTTTTTCATATCTCTGTAGGTTGAACTCGATGGACATTTGTCTTTTTTCAACCTAACTATGTAACTATGACCAACCTAATTTAACTGATTCATAGAAACTTACCCATAATAAATAATATTTTCCTATATTACTGGACTATGTCACAATCAAATTGCCATATATATTTTTTTACAAACAAAAGCGTATACTGCTTTACTATTACATTGGCAACAAGTCTTCTTTTACCAGTGGTAACCCTATATGGAATATGGCCTGGAAAGGGGAGGGGCAAGACCAAAATGTTAACTTGTTAAAATGTTCTTAATCTAATTCTTCTTAGTGTTATAAGAAGATATTCACAGCCCACTCACAGCTGCATGCATTTGAATTATTCCTCATTGCATAATATATTTATACATTTCAATTTCGCAGATCAAGTCCATACACAGCTTTACATCATTTTTTTTCATAGCTCATGTATCATATTATTGTACATAGCCAAATTTCAGCTATTACTGACAAAGGAGCAGTTGGTACTCTGAACACAGTTTTGGGCCATGCATAAAGTTAGATCAGCGTTTCTCAACTTTTTCTTAGTCATTGAATACTTAAAGTATGCAAATTCTCGAGGCGCCCCAATCTAAAATGTAAAAGCCATGAATGTAAAAAAAACATGTGGTTCCTCTAAAATCCATACCAAACCCTTATATGAGATAAGGGTCTGTGGTAGACATGTGCACTGCCAAAAAATTTGTTTAGTTTAGTTTCGTTTTAAATTCGGATTTGTGTTATTTCGTTTTTCGGGATTCGGGTGTGAAAGTCAATTCGGATTCGGAATTCGGACGAAATTCGGTAGCGGTAGGTCGAACGTTCGTTTCGTTTTCTGTTCTTATTCGTTTCGTTCGTGACATTTGAGGGGGGAAAAAATATTTTTCTCCTTCTCTAATGTCACTTTGCTCCAACGAACGAAACGAATAAGAAACGAATAAGAAAAGAAAACGAAACGAACGTTCGAACTACCGCTACCGAATTTCGGAAATGGAAATTCGGATTCGTTTGCATTCGTTATGTCTGTAATTCGGATACATTCGAATGTCCGAAAATTCGTCCGAATTTCGATTCCGAACGAATCGCACATGTCTAGTCTGTGGTATGGATTTCAAGGAGGGGGGGACCCCAAGCAAAAACAAAAATAAAGTGGCATTCCCCACTTCACATTAGTCCCCTTAATCGTACTCAGAACTGCTGCTCCATCAGATAAGAGGTGGGTGCAACTAGTGTCAACGGGTGGCTCCCGCCAAAGTATACAAGTGGAAAAGATGGACACCGGCACTCCAAAGCAAACCCAGTACGTCTATTTATTCAAGTACTTGTTGCATAGTCAAACACTAAGTACAACATTTCAGGGTCTCCCAGGATCCCCTTCATCAGGCAAACAAGTCATCACTTGTTTGCCTGATGAAGGGGATCCTGGGAGACCC
>NW_017308298.1:64674-90426 GCF_000935625.1 Nanorana parkeri | reverse complement strand
GAAGCTCCATCAATGACACTGACAATTGGGGTTTAAGCACAGCGATCAGTGTGTCACTCACTGTGCAGCTCCTCCATACCTAAAAAGTCTTGTATTCTATTCAAAGAACACAAGGCATTCTTTGATTGAACAATTGTCACATTGTGACGTTCATACGCCCGTTGTCCAATCACAGGATACAGTCCGTGTACCCATCGCATTCAGAGCCGCTGCTCCAAAAATGGAGGGTGGGTGCAGCAGGTGTCAGCGAGTGGCTTCCAACAAAATATCAGTAAAGGATGGACACCGGCACTCCAAAGCAAGTCATCACTTGTTTGCCTGATGAAGGGGATCCTGGGAGACCCCGAAACGTTGTACTTAGTGTTTGACTATGCAACACGTATGTGAATAAATAGACGTACGAGATTTGCTTTGGAGTGCCAGTGCCCATCTTTTTCCCTTAATATTACAACCGTCTCTTTCACATCACATGGCTTTGTGTGAACATTTTGGAGGCACCCCTGAGGAAGCCAGAAGGCACACTGGCGGGAAAGGCCGAGTTAGATTATGTCGTCTTTTTACACTGTGCATATTCGCACCAAATTTGCAGCTGTACGTATATTTTTGCAATTTGTCATGCTCAGCACGTATACTCCACTGATTACTATATGAGATTCCTATTAAAAGGGACACTAAATTCAGGAGATAAAACTTAAAAATGAGGGATGCACCGATACCGAGAATACCAGAATTGATGCAGCTGCCTGAAGTCCCATGCTTCCTGGGGACCTTAAGGCAGTTGGCTTTGCCAGGGCTGCACATCTCCTCCTCCTACACACTGGCACAGTCCTGGAGGGCCGCGCACCTGACCGTACAGCCCTGGAGAGCCACGCATCCGCCCGTACAGCCACGCATCCGTCCGTACAGCCGTGGAGAGCCACGGATCCGCCCGTCCAGCCCTGGAGAGCCACGCATCCGCCCGTACAGCCCTGGAGAGCCATGCATCCGCCCCTACAGCCCTGGAGAGCCACGCATCCGCCCCTACAGCCCTGGAGAGCCACGCATCCACCCATACAGCCCTGGAGAGCCCCGGTAAGTGCACACATGCAGCCCTGGGGAGACCTTGTTAGGGGTATTGAGTAGGAGTACCGATATTGTTTTTTCAATACTCGCCGATATCGAATACCGATACCTGGAGTCCCATTAAGGAAGGCTTTCTGATTAGATGTTGCAGTATCGGGAAGTATCTTGAGCATTTGGGCAATACGAGTACTCGCCCAAATACTAGGTATCGGCACCTTACAAAAGATAACTATGGCCTAACCTTTTTTTGCCATAGTTCCCTTCAGGGTCACAGGAGGACTTATACTAATGTCCTCCGGTGACCCAAAACTCAGCATATAGCAGGCCCAGAGCCCTGCCACAGCCAGGACGGATCCTGGCAATACTGTTGAGATCCACCCCACTGGCTCATTGACAGCTGCCTCACTAGAGGCAGAGCCAGCTGTGACCGCCCCCTACCCCATGCGTTCCTCCAGTCAGTGCCGAAACAAAATGAGAGGGGAATGCCTGCGGGGAGCAGTGACTGACAGCTTCAGTGTCACAGGTTGGCTTGAATTATGGGGATGAGTGTTTTTCACTCCCCCCATAAGCCTCCTTTAACTCTTAACAAAAATTTATTTTGTGTATCACTTAGTTGTAGATCCTCAAATCATGTCTGAATTTGTTTCCGACACGGACACTGTCCTCCTTGGCTACTTTTACACATAAGGTACAGTATTGTTTATAGTTAGGGTACTTGAATATATTTTAAGTATTTAACTTCTGCGTTAAATGTGTCACTTTAATGTTTAGCCAAAGATGTATACATAAACTAAATCTTGGTAATAGGTGAACAACAAATATAGAAGTGCACTGCTGTTGTAGGGTCACACTGCTGAGATACATAAAAGGAATTAAAAAGATGAAAAAGCGCACAACTAATTATTGGTCAATAGGTTGAGGGAATGTGAAATGATATGGTCATTATAAATACGCTCCTCCGATAAGCTCCTTATAACAGGGAGAGGAGCCCTGTGGATCGATAACAGCAAAAAAATAAAATAAAGGATTATAGGAGCGCTACTACCCTGGGAATGCTGGTGTCTAATTAAATATAAGGAAGGCAATAGACTCACAGTTGGAAGGTCCCCTGGCGTCTGGGTGACAGTTCCCTGGCTCGAAGGATAATCTCCAGTACTGGATGGTGGCGGGTCTGGAAGGAGTGTGAAGCAGAGGTGCAGCACACGTACTCGGCTGGCCAGGCCGAGCCGCGGCAGCTTGGAGAGAGAGAAGAGGAGCCGCGAATAGCTCTGAGACGCCGGGCGTCCACAGATTCTGTCGGGCTCTTGTCTCAGGGGTGTCAGAAGTCTCGCAATAAAATCCGAAGTGGTGGAGAGCTGTACATGAGATGAAAGCTCTTAGTGGGAAAACGGCTACACGTTTCGAGGGATGCCCTCTTCTTCAAGGCTTGCTGCATCCCCCTCTCTCTCTCTCTCCAAGCTGCCACGGCTCCGCCTGGCCAGCCGAGTACGTGTGCTGCTCCTCAGCTCCACACTCCTTCCAGACCCGCCACCATCCACTACTGGAGATTATCCTTCGAGCCAGGGAACGGTCACCCTGTAAAACAGTAGGAAGGACTGCAACCTGATTTGAGGACCAATCTCAACACCCACCCATCAGCAAGGAGGAGGAGCTTCTGGGGCAAAGCCCTAAGTGAAAGCTTGTCTGAGTACCCTGCCTATCCTGGAACCTTAAGAACCTATCTGACCCCCCCAGATCCATTTGTGTACCTGGAGCAACAATCATAAGATTATCAGGATGGCAAAGAACATTTGCTGAAGTAAAACCACAGCAAGAAAGATTGCCAGAAAGGCCTATCCATGAAGTCTGCAAAAGAAACAAGAAGGAACGACCTAGACCCAGGAGTGTAGATCTCATGGAGTCGTTCGAACATTACATACTTTAAAGGGTTCCTGCATCAAGAAAATACCTTGTTCAGCATGTAGACGACTCAGAGTATCATGAGACCTCCCTGAACAAGGCCAACACCCTGGAGAAAACTCGAGGTGCATGGGTAAGCCTGAACCAAGCGGTTCAAATACTCCTTGGACACAGTGTCCGCATTCCAGCTCTTAAACCAGCGTGCTCTGCTTATCTGCATGGACAACAGATCCATACAGGACAAGCTGGTATGCTTATATCAGACTGTCACAGTCGAAGTGTAAAGTTGCTTACATCAGCTCCACGTGCTTAATCTGGAAAGGATCCATGGCCGTAGTGGAGCGGTCAATTTAAAGAGATTTAGCTGGTCTAAGAAAAGACCCTCAGCTGATCCCAAAAAGATTTAGGCAATGTGGAACTCCATACCTAAAAAGTCAGAGCAGACATTCACCTTGCCAAAGTCTGAGCTATCAAAGAAAAAGAACTTGAGAATGACTTGGGTCTGAAAAAAAAAAATCCATTGAGTCTAACAGTGGCTACAGAGTCCACCTTGATGGAACCCAAGATTTGACCACACAAAGGCAGCATTACCAAAAGAATAAGGTATATGGGCAGTTCCCATACATGGGTGGGCAGGGGAAGGAAGGTGGATTTTCTGTAAAACAGTAGAAAGGACTGCAAATCTGATAGAGTTGAGGACATATCTGTCACTGAGACAAATTGGACCAGTATCCATCTATAGTTGAGAAGTGTGTTGGGTAAGATCCACCTGGAGCGGTTAGTTTGATGTTCATGTAGATTTTATAGTTGTTCTGTGATAATAATGATCTAAATATAGTGTATATAGGAGATAAACTAAATGGTCATTGAGCTGCCATTAGTATATACACTGAGTGGCCAGATTATTATGACCACCCCATCAGTACTTCGTTGGGCCACCTTTTGCCTTCAATACTGCGGCGATTCTTCTTGGCATCGACTCCCCGAGATGTTGAAAGGTAATGCAAGGAATCTGACACCATGCCTGATTAATAGCACTGTCCAGTTCTGTGAGATTTGACGGTTGTGGAACCAGCTGCCTGATGGCTCTTTCAACTTCGTCCCACAAATGCTCAATTGGATTGAGATCTGGTGATTGTGGGGGCCACCTAAGCAAGGTAAATTCTCCCTCATGTTCTTGAAACCACTCCTGCACAATACGAGCACCTTGGCATGGCGCATTGTCTTGTTGGAAGAAGCCATCTCCATTGGGATACGCCATCAACATGATAGGATGAACTTGATCAGCAACGATACTTTGGTATGTTGTGCTATTCAGACGTTGTTCCACACGAATTAAAGGGCCCAAATCATGCCAGGAAAACATGCCCCAAACCATAACACTGCCCCCACCAGCTTGAAGGGTTGTACTCATGCATGTGGGTGCATGCTTTCATGCTGTTCCCGCCAAATTCTCACTCTGCCATCTGCATGATGCAACTGGAAACGTGATTCATCGAACGCCTGACTTTCCAATGCTCGACTGTCCAATCCTTGTGTTCCTGTGCGAATTGGAGACGTTTTATCTTGTTAACTGCAGATAGCGAAGGTGTTCGAACAGGTCTTTGGTTTCCATATCCCATACGATGCAGTGTACGGCGAACAGTGCGTTCAGAGATCATTTGAGAGGATCCCCGATTAAGATCTGCAGTAATTTGATGCACTGTTGCCCTTCTGTTGTCTTGTACCAGTCTTGCCACTCTCCGTTCTGCCCTAACATTGAATAGTCGCTGACGGCCACAATTCACACGTTCAGACCCAGATTTTCGGCTGACAGTCCAGTCTTTAAACACTTTAACAACAGCTGCCCTTGAACATTAAAAAAATTCTGCTGTTTTGCTGATACTCGCTCCATGGCTCCAAACGCCAACAATCATCCCACGTTCAAAGGCTGTTAAATCGCGTTGTTTACCCATATCTTCAGAAAAAATCACATCTACTGTCGTGGTAAACAACCTGCTTCCCTATTTATGATGGTCTGGCCCTCTAGCAACTTCAGCGTGAAATTATAGCTAATTTGCCTACAAACGTCAGGTGGTCATAATAATCTGGCCACTACACACATACATATACACATACACATATACTGACACTGGAGAGGGGACCAGAGGGAGATCGTGAACCGACCTCCCTCTAATCCCCTGTCAGAGATGCACTTCCTTAGCCCCCTCTGTGATAGCAATAAAGTTAAGTGGAAAAAAAATTACAGTTTCCCAAATTATTTTTTTAAGTTACACATAAAAAAGAACAAAATTTTTTTAAAAGTCCCCACCCCTACATACACGGATGTAAACATGCGTCAGGTGCACATACCTGCAAAAACGCTGATTGCGCCCATTATGTCGCACATGTTACATATTGCCATGAACGTCGCAATGAGAGCAATCATTTTAGGGCCATCAATCACTGATAACACGAAACTGATGAGCTGTAAAAGCCTTTAAAGCATCGCCTACGGTCAATTTTGGGTATGCTAGTTTTTTCCAATTTTGCGGGTGCGCGCAATTTTTAAGCTTGACATGTTTGGTGTCTATTTACCCGACGTGACCCAGTCTTTTATATTTTACCAAAAAAGTAGGTAATATTAATTGTTTTATAACAATATAAAAAAACCTTTTTTTCCCCAAAATTTTCAGTGATTTTTCCTGAATATAGTAAAAAAAAAAAACCCCAGTGGTGATTAAATACCACCAAAAAAAGCTCTATCTGTCCCCCAAAAAATGGTATAAAATTCACTTCAGTACAGCGTTGCATGACGGAATAAATGTCAGTCAAAGTACCGCAGCGCTGAACACTGAAAAATGGCCTGGCCAGGAAGGGGGTCTAAACACCTGGTCAGCAAGTGGTTAAAGAAAATATATTTAGAAAATCACTATATATTCACTTTAACTAAAAGTTTGAATAATACCATCAAGGCAAACATGTCATTTTCCATTGTTCAAGAAGAGTAGCAGGACTACTGTAAAAACTATCAAAACACTGAATTTGACCATATCTTAAAATATTCAAACAATTACACTATTGGAACAGTCTACATGTGCTCTATAAATTTGGTTTCACTGTAAAGAGTTTCTCATAAAGTTCATTATTTACACACACATTTACTTAGATCCTTTAACGTATACAAGTACATATTCTTATGCTTAAAACCCCATTAGGCTAGATAAGACTAGAATTAAAAAATCAGACTGGAAAAGAGACATTAAGACTTACTTTTTTAGAGTTGCTGAATTCACAGATTACTTCTTTTTCCTCATTTCTCATTACAGGAACTTTGGGAATGGTTCCCACAAAAATATGGCTCCTAATTACTGGTAGAAGATCAAAACACAAGTCTTCAATTTTTTTTAAAGCCTTCGTTATAATGTCTTCATCAACACTGCTGTCTTTTACAACATCTGGGAGCAGCTCACAATAACTAATATTGTTGCAAGCCGCTTTGTGTTGCACTTCTGTATCATTTTTTGTAGGTGCTATGGAACAGTTTTTCATAGTTTCTATAACTGGAGACTCTGTGTCTAGGCGAAGCCTTTTTGCACTTCTAGGCATAAGGAAGGCATCAGAAGTTCTTTTACACAGGGAGGCAATGCTGCTAGCTTGCTGTTGACTCTCATAACTGCTTAATTTGTCTTTACTATTGTCAGCTTTTGAATTGCCCCCGGTTTTTATAAATGCTGTAGAAGTGGATGTAATAGGTTTAAACCCAGTTATTTGGCTGACGGATACGTTTTTGCCACCTGTAGGTAAACCTCGATTTAGCTGAACATGACCTTTTAAGATGTTTAATGTTCGTGCTCGTGCAGATAATTCTGGGTACATTGTGTCCAATATTTTTACAGAATTTTCTTGAGCACAGGTTGAAGAGCTACTAGATGCAGAAAGAGGTAATCTTCCTGGCACAGGGAGAGCATGTTTTGGTGTGGCAGCGCAGAACTGCAAAGGAGAAGACAAAATTCTACTGTTTGCTTTCTCGGCAGGTGATGGAGTTGCAAATACTGGAGATTTTTGTCTGCGCCTATCAGCCAAAGGTGACACCAATCGTGGAAATGGAGTGCCCGGCAAAGGCGAAATCAAGTCATCAGGAGGCGATGGTAGAGACGAACAACTCGAAGATGACAAAATGGGTGAAAGAGGGTGTACACTTTTTGGAGGAGTTGCCAACAGAGGACCTAGCAAAGGAGGCAATGGAGGACCCATTTCTGACCTTACTTTAGTGATAGTTTCTGGTGAATGATCCGAGTTGGTTGATGTATCAGCATTTCCAAGCACATTTTCTCCCACCAGTATATTATGTAAACTTTGTTCACCTTGAGAAAGCTTTTGTTGATGGTTTTCTTTACTTACTGCTTGACAAATTAAATCTGTATATTTTACCTTTTGGGATCCTTTGAGTTTTGGCTTTTTCTCAGTTCTCTGAAACAAGTTCTCTGAACCACTATGTAGCATTTTTACATTTGCTTTCAGTTTATGTTTTCCAGAAATAACTCTAGGGTCAACTGAATCATCAGGTCTTTCAAAATTCCATATTAAGTTTTTACCTGGAAGTGTTTTTCTGGCTTCATTCTCTATAGTATTACAACAGTTCTGACCAGTATTTTTATAGGAATAGTTAATACTTTCAGATACCTGTTTTTCACATTCCTCCAAAGCAGGCGTTTCCTTTATTTCACCAAAATGATGATCTACAGTATTGTTAGCATCTTTTTTGCCATTCTCCGAGTTTGCAATTATGTCAACTCTAACTAAAGAATTGTGCTCCATCAAGATGCCATTTTCAGTTTTTTCAGAAGCACCACATGCCGATACATGACTTGCACATACCATGTCAGCCAAATTAGTAACTACAGGCTGAGATGGTGTGCCATTTAATACAAAATGTACACTGCCGACCTTCTCAATACTTTCTGAAGCACTTTTACAATATCCCTTGAGATTCACAGCATTCCTGGAGACAGCTTTTGTGTAGCTGACTTTACGTATTAAAAAATCATCTTCTTCACTACTATCGTCAGTAATTTTATTTAATACCTTATTCGAATCCGACGGTACATTAGGATGTTTTTGGTCTTCTAGAGGAATTATTTTAGGCGTATTAAACTTCATGGGAAGGGTGTCGTTTGATTGCAAAGTATCAAGGTTAGATTTTTCCAAAGCAGAGTCCAATTCAGCATGAAACTCCTTTTCAGGAGTCACACCTTTACAAAGATCTTTATCATGTTGATCTGTGCTCTCAGGTACAAGATCAACTGACACATTAATACATTGTTGATTGCTCTGCAGAGGAATACCATTTGCACTCAAAATATGTTTTCCTTCTAGCTTATTTAGGAACCCATCTGCATTAGTAATATCAGAATTTGAAATGTGAAATGTGTTGTTTTTATGCAGTAAAACAGTGGAGAGCGATTGAACGCGTCTTGCAGAACATAACTGATCATCAACTGATTCACTTTGAGAACAGATATCTTGTTGGTTTTCTATAACTGGTTGTACATCTGTCACAACTTCTTTTTGCGCTTTTGAAGAAACCAGTGTATACAAATTTGATTTGGAGGAACATGGCTGATCAGTTTCTGATGAACCTATTTTACACTTCTCAGTTACACTTATTTTACTGCCCAATTCATTTGTATCATGGTTGGATTCCTTTGTATTCTCCATTTTGATTGTGTAAGTTTGGAAATCAGAATGCATCTCTTCTCTACTTTCGTCTTCTAATATCTCCATTGAAAGGCATATGCTATCCTTGCCAACAACAGATTGAGACAAATTGTTTTCTTTATCTGCTGTACTAGAATCCAGTTGCAATGATGTTTTTGTACTCACTTTAGCCCTCTGAAATGTATTATCAGTTAAAGCTGGCACAATAGTGAAGGAATCTTGCATGCCATAACCTAGTTCATTAGACTTTGTTTTGTAACAATGCCCATCCTCTGCATTACTTCTCACAGACAACTTTTTCTCAAGTGACATTCTTTCATTTTGCACAGATAGCTCCTGAATGTATTTGGGATCAAGTTGATCCATTTTGCCAGTATAATTGTTTATCATCTTGGTATATTCAGACTGTACAATGGGTGAACTGCTTAAAGGCCCTATTTTTTCTTCAGGATCATTTAGAGAAAGCTGCACTGTTTCAGCAGCAAAATGCATTTCCACATTCCCCAAAGTGCTATTGTAGGACTTTCCAGTTTCAACATCTTGAAAACTTTTTGACTGTTTGGAGTCATAGTTAAACTTATGGTTAAATTCAATTAAACACATTTCTGGTTGGGTAGAGAACAGTAAATTATCTTGGCCTCCGTCTATATTAGTAAGATTAGAATAATGCATCTTTTTCTCCACACTTAAATTGTGAACATGATATTCCCCAGCACCGGTTATATTGTCGTGAACATGAGTTTCTCCAGTACTGGTTACAGTGTTGTGAACATTATTTTCTCCAGAACTAATTATATTGTCATGATCACGATTTCTTGCAGCACTGGTTATATTGTTGTTAACATGATTTTCTCCAGAACTGGTTATAATGTCGTGAACGTGTTTTTCTCCAGCACTGGTTATATTGTCTTGAACATGATTTTCTTCAGCACTGGTTATAATGTTGTGAATGTGTTTCTCTCTAGCACTGGTTATATTCTTGTGAATATGACTTTCTCCAGCGCTGGTTATATTGGCGTGTACTTGAGTTTGTCCAGCACTGTTTATAGTGTTGTGAACATTATTTTCTCCAGAACTAATATGGTCATGGAAATGATTTCCTGCAGCACTAGTTATATTATCGTTAACATGGTTTTCTCCAGCACGGGTTATTTTGTCGTGAACATGATTTTGTCCAGCACTGGTTATAGCGTTGTGAACGTGTTTTTCTCCAGCACTGGTTATATTTTCGTGGACATCATTTTCTGTAGTACTGGTTATATTGTCGTTAGCATGATTTTCTCCAGCACTGGTAATAATGTAATGAACTTGTTTTTCTCCAGCACTGGTTATGGTGTCGTGAACAAGATTTTCTCCAGCACAGGTTATATTGCTGTGCACAGGATTTTCTTCAGCAGAGGTTATACTTCTGTGAACAGGATTTTCTTCAGCACCAGTTAAATTGCCGCAAACAGGATTTTCTTCAGCACTGGTTATACTGTCGTGAACAGGATTTTCTCCAGCACATTTTGCAGATTCACATTCATTAGAACACATTTCCTCAAGGTTACAGTTAGGCAAAGCAGAATCTTTAGAAATTAACGTCTTACTAGCATTTACAGATGGGTTGCACTGGATAGGTAAATTGCATCTTGCAGAACTTGAACCATCTTCTTTAGAACACTGCATATTTTTAATGACCAGTCTTTCTGAAAAATCTGCTTCATGAACAGGTTGCTCTAACGGGGAGGTCATGTCACCAACTGTATCAATAGAGCTAGGATTTAGTAATTCAACTTTAGAATTATTAATGCTGCTTATTTTTCTGACTGGAACATTTAGGTTAGGATACCATACTGAAGATTCTTCAATGCCATTTGCCCTGTTGATAGCAGGAAGCACAGTGTTCTCCTTCTCTGCTGGATACTGTTCACTTAAAATTTTTGCTGTCAATGCATTGGCAACAGCAAAACTGACTTCAGTCTGGATTGGAGTTATTTCTGTATCTTTTTTGTCTGTTCCTATTTCTGTTATCGTAGTGAGGTCACCCTCATAATTAGAAAAAAATTCAGACTGAGATTTCATGCAATCGTTAACTACAGATACCGTGTCACTTTTCTCATTTCTTTTAAACCCGACATTTTGTTTATAATTCTCAGTTACATTTCCTGTTTCTGGGCAAGGGGAAATATCCATCTGGTCTTGAAGACAGGTTAGCTCATTTCCCAGTGCTGTACAGCTTACTGCTTTGTTTCCCACAAATTCATCTCTGCCATCAGAGGCCTCATTATCACTCGAATCTGTAAATTCTCCAAACACGTACTGTAAAAGAAGAAAATAAGTGGAAAGTTTATTTTTTATTTTTCTCTCCTTTGGGCCATGTCTCCCAATGAAGCATACAGAATGCTCAACATGTGTATTAGTGTTGATGAGAAATTAAATACTTGGTGGGGAATTTATCAATACTGGAGCAGACAGAATCTGGAGCAGCTGTGCATGGCAACAAATCAGCTTCTATCTTTAATTTTCAAATCTTACTGAGCAAACTGAACTGAAGGGAGATGCTGATTGGTTGCCCTGGGCAGATTTAGTCTGCTCCAGTTTTGATAAATTCCCCCCTTAGTATTTATAGACATATAACAATAAAAACATGAGTTTAAAAAAAAGGCAAGATATTTTTTGTTTCTATTACTGTAATGACCGCTTCCAATAAACTTAAAACACAACGCTAACTTACATCAAAACGGTTATAAAGTGAACCTTTCCTTTTCCAATTGCCAATCCCTAGGCCAAGGGAAGAAAGCCCTGTGTAAGCACTAAACCAACTTGTCAGAGCTCCGACAGGGCTATGCATGCCTTTCTTGGCTCCAAACAATAGTACTGGGTCAGTCAAAAGGCACCTAGAGCTGTTGGTACCCTAGAAAAGATTATAAGCTATTGGATCATAGTGATATGTCAAGCTATTTTTTTTTATAATTAGTATCATACATTAAATCAGTCAGTAAGTCTATTTAAATGGAAAAAAGTAGTCACTGTAGGTATCAATGCACATGTACCACAAAAAGCAAAAGGAGAGAGTTCTTTGAGGAGATCAGACGGAAAACCATAGACAAACATGATAAATGTAAAGGCTATAAGACCATCTACAAGTAACGTGATGTTCTTGTGACTATATTTGCAAATATTCCCTACACCAAGTTCAAGGAGTTCAGCAGATCAAAGACATGGAGGGCATGTTCAGACAGTAAGTGCCCCGAGCACCCCGAAGCCTGGAACCCGGGGACCCTACACCCCAATCCACCATCATACCCGTCCTCTGCACCTCATTCCACCATCATACCCATTCTCTCCATCCCTGCACCCCATCCCACCATCATACCCGTCATCTGCACCCCATCCCACCATCCTCTCCATCCCTGGACTCCATTACACCATCATACCCATCCTCTCCATCCCTGCACTCCATTCCATCATGCCCGTCCTCTGCACCCCCACTCCACCATCATACCCGTCCTCTCTATTCCTGCACTCCATTCCACTATCATACCCGTCCTCTCTATTCCTGCACTCCATTCCACCATCATACCTGTCCTCTTCAATAACACCAGCTATAGAGAATTTACAGGCCTCTCTTATCTTTTTAAGTGGGAGAACTTGCACAATTGGTGGCTGACTAAATACTTTTTTGCCCCACTGTACATCAGATCCCAGCAATAATACATTATACAGCGCATTGCAAGAATACCAGCAGCTACAGAGGACTACAAATCCCAGCAATAGTACATTATAATATAATGTACTATTGCTGGGATTTGTTGTATTCCTCTAAAGCTGCTGGTATTCTGCATTGCGCCGCTGTATAATGTACTATATTGCACACCACACTTTTTTTTATTTTCACCGCTCCAAGCTTGCTCCCGTGATGGACTACAATCTCAATACAAACTAGTAGTCCATCACTGGAGCCTTCTTTTTATCCGATTAATCAAACGTATTAATCGTTAGCTGCAGCCCTACTTAAATGCCATATTGACAAGCCACAATGCTTTTTGGAGTATGTCATTTGGCCAGATGAAACAAAACTGGAGCTTTTTGGCTAGTCACATAAGCTCTATGTTCACAGATGAAAAATTGAGAAAAGAAAACCCTACCTACAAAAGAACGGAAGAGTTTTGGTTATGTTTTGGGGCTGCTTTGCTACGTCTTAATTCGATACAATTAAATCTCAAAACCATCAAGGAATTCTGGAGCAAAAACATACTGGCCAATGTCAGAAAGGTACCTCAGTTGCAAGTCATGGGTCCTTCAACAGGATAATGACCCAAAACATATAGCTAAAAAGCACCCAGGAATGGCCAAGAACTAAACATGATACCTATGGAACATCTATGGAAAGCACTGAAACATGTATTGTTAAGAAAGCACCCTTCAAACCTGGGACAGCTGAATCAATTTGCACAAAGAAGAGTGGGAAAAACTGCTTTTTTGGCAGGTGCATAAGTCTCATTGAGAGCCACAGAGACTGCTTGCTTGCTTTCAGTGAAAGTCAGTAAAGTCTATTAGAACAAAATATTCCATTAAAGGTATCTGAACCAAAATATAAAACATCTAAAAAAAATTGCAGCTAACCAATCCTTAAATTTGGTAGCTTTCTAATGTAGCCACCACATTTAAGGATTAGTAAGCTGCAATAATTTGTTTTCTTTTATTTTCATCTACTGATCCGGCCAGTAACATACTTCCCTGTCTCATGGTGGCTTTTGCTGCATTGGTTGGAGAAATTAAGAAACATGAGGGGGTTAAAACCTGGAGCTTGGTAATGGTAAACTATATACAGCACATCAGGCTATAACACAGAGGGATCACGAGATGAAGGGATTAAATACAGGCCACATACAGAAGCAAGCTGGGAATCAGTAGTTAAGGATAGGAGGGGCACTGAAGGGGTATTTAAAAAAATAAAAAAAAAAAGGAAGAAGGATTTAGGAATTAAGTGAGCATGAATGTACATGGGTGTAGAATACCTATCGTCGGACACCCGGGCGGGTATTTATTTTTTCTTAATTTAGCCCTGCTTCGTGAAGGGAGCAAGACTAAATGTAGAGGGGGAGCCGTTTTGTATAAATGATCTCGAGCGGCTGTATAGCTGCTCAAGATCACTTGTAAGCAGCCTGGATTGTCACTCCCCCTCCCCGAACACCGCCTCTCTCCTCGCCTGCTGCATCTCTCCCTGGCCACTGTCTCAGTCACCGCCCACCAGCTCCCTCCCCACCATGGTCTACGGGACCACGGCAAATTAGATCAGGTTGGAAAGCTGGAAGCAGAGCGGAGAACGTCTGTTCTGAGCTCTGTTCCGTGTAAACACAGAGAAGAGAGAGCTGCACTTGCAGCCTTCCCATATCAGCTGTTACAGGAGTTCCAGCACAGTACTGTGCTGTGCTAGAACTCCTGTATTGCAGGTGACATGTTCAATAAAAAGAACCTGTCAACTCTGAATGCCATCACACAGGGGCTTGTTAACTCCTGTGTGATAACGATAAAAAATTATAAAGTAAATAAAAATATTTAGAAAATAACAAATAATTAAAAAAATAAATGTTAAAAAAAAAGAGATAAGATAAATATAGATTTTAAAAAGTAAATAAAAATTAAAAGGAAATTAAAACCAACCCCACTGTCTCCGAGTGAACTTCTCTAGGGGACCCACTATATCCATCGCAATGTGTTCGAAGGGCACCTCGATTATTGCAGATGTAGCAGGGGTTCCTGTAGTGTGGTGCTGGGGCAGTCAACTGGCAAGTGGGACAGGCAAACAGTATCTCTTAACCTTGGCGTTAATCCCAGGACCAGTAAAACCGGTCCGTTATCTGTGCCTCGGTTTTCTCCGCTCCCAGGTGACCTTCCAGGGCATCATTGTAAGCCAGGTCTAGCACCATTCACACGTAAGGCTGGGGTATCAGCAACTGTTCCACAACTTCTCCCGGAGCTTCAGACACTCGGTAAAACAAATAATTGACAGCAAAATGGGGAAACTTTCTCTCGGCATCTGGTGTTTGGGGTACCCGATTGACAATAGTTATCTGTTCTATGGCATTTACCAATGTGGGGTCACGCATTTGAGCCACGCCAAATGCACCCCTGGACAGTCAGGGTGTGTTGGACCAGAGGGTCCCTCCCCTTCATCCACCCCAAGTGTAATATCTAATGGGGAAGTTTCCTCTTCATCCTCTCCAACCATAACTTCCACTGGAGAGGTTTCCCCCCCTCAGAGGTCAACTTGGGTTGAGGATCTGGGACAATAGCATAATTTACACCATTCTCACTGTGATCACATATGTGCAAATCATCAGTAACATTGTCAACAGTTATAGTGCTTGGGCAGTTCAGTTTGGGCAGTTCAGTTTGTACCAAGCACCACAATTCAGCAAACAAGGGGCAGTCCTGACCCACAATCACATCAGGCTACTCATCCTCCGACCTCTTGGGTAACTGTACTATTTTCGGCAGAGATGGCGACAGGGTTTAATGGGTACTCACTGGTGCCCACATGGATATACACAACAGTGTTTTTCATACTGGGCCGAGCTATCAGACAACCCGGCAACAGAGATTTGGCAGGATGCGGATTCACCCACACAGTACATTCAAACTGGCCCACCTTCTGGTCAAGATGGGTAGTGCAAGTTTTGTGGGCGTATGAGGACACAGGCTCCTCTATAGGCTCCTCCTGTAGGCGACACTGCACCCTGGTATGGCCCCAGGTTCGACACCGCCAACACTGTATGTCCCCAACTTTTCGGGTAGTGATCAGCCTCTGCGAAACCAAGGAAGACGACTCTGGGGTGCTGGTTCCAGGGTTCAGGGACATTTCCTTCTGAGGAACTGAAGTGGGCCTCACAGCCTGTGGTGAGATTGGTCCTCGACTGGCTGGTCTGAGAAGGTCCTCCACAATGGTGTATCTTTCCACTATCTCAACTAGCATCTCTGCGGTGTTGGGGTCCCCATGGCTGACCCAGCATTGAAGATCCTCTGGCAGGGACCTCAGATAACGGTCCATCACAACCCTTTCCACTATCTGTGCCCCAGTCAGGGTCTCTGGCTGCAACCACTTCCTAAACAGCTGCACAAAGTCATGGATCTGGGACCTGGGTGTCTGGTCAGGGTGGTACTTCCAGTGGTTTACCCGCTGAGCCCAGACTGCGACAGTTACCCCAAGGCAGGGCAGAATCTTGGCCTTCAGCCGGGCATAACTCTTTGCCTCTTCAAGTGGCAGGTCAAAGTACGCCTTCTGGGGGTCTCCTGTCAGATACAAGGCAATGAGGCCGGCCCATTGGTCTTGGGGCCACCCTTCTCTCTCCACAGTCCTATCAAAAGTGGCGATACATCTCCGCATCATTACCAAGAAAGAAAGCATTTGCAGGAAATGACTGGCCCTTATGGAAACTTAGTTACCAGGGGCGATCACCACTTGTTCACGCCCCTGTGCAAGTTCCCACACAGCCTCCAGTTACCTGCATCTATTCTCCTGCTGGGCTGCAACAGCCTAGGCCAGGGCTTGTTGCTGCCAGCGCCTCGTCGTGACGGCTCTGCACATTAGCTAAGGCCAGCTGCATAACCAGCTCCTCCATTGCTGTGCTGTGGACTTTTGTGCAGCTTTAGCCCAGAACATGCAAATGGTACACCGTCCCTTTACAGGTCAGTTTTTCACAGAAAAATGCACATGTGAGATGCCTGACTGCAACGTCCTGCCTGCATTCTCCACCACTTGTAACGTTGGGAAGCTCACAGAGCACTCGCACAGGAGGTTTTTCCACAAAACAAAAGTTTTTATTTTCAGTCAAAATGGTAAACACAAATGTAAGCTTAACTTCAGCAAAACTCAAAGTAGAAGTCTGTATCTTCGGCACAAATAAGGAAACATAAATGTGTCTCACCGACTTGTCACAAAGAGTCCCATATTTGGTCAAATCCCTTCCCAGGAATACAAGTCCTGAATCTCAGAAACACAGCAGGTTTCTCACACATTAGCCACAGCTGATCAGTTTCCCCTTACAACTGCCACACTCCATTTTGGAGTTGCTGACCTTCTAAACTGCTTCCTGTGGCAGGAAGATTAACCATCTGGTGGCCCTTTAAAGGACCACAACCCAAAACAGCAGTGAGATATACCTGCCTTCCAGGACCTAGCCCTGCCATCCTCTAAAATATTATTATTATTTATATACAGTGAGGAAAATTATTATTTGGTCCCCTGCAGATTTTGTAAGTTTATCCACTTACAAAGAAATGAAAGGTCTATAATTTTTTATCATAGGTGTATATTAAATGATAGAGACAGAATATCAACCAAAAATCCAATTGACTGGTCCTGTCAATTTAAGAATGTGCTCCTGACGACAGCTCGTTATGTATATAAAAAGACATCTGTCCACAGAATCCCATTCTTCCATTTCAAACCTCACCACCATGGGCAAGACCAAAGAGCTGTCAAAGGATGTTAGGGACAAAATGTTAGACCTGCACAAGGCTGGAATGGGCTACAAGACTATCAGCAAGAAGCTTGGTGAGAAGGAAACAACTGTTGGAGCGCTTATTCGCAAATGGATGGAATACAAAATAACTATCAAATCACTCTCGGTCTGGAGCTCCATGCAAGGTTTCGCCACATGGGTTAAAGATGATCATGAGAAAAGTGAGGGATCAGCCCAGAACTACACGGGAGGAGCTGGTGAATGATCTCAAGGCAGTTGGGTCCACAGTCACCAAACAAACCATGGGTAACACAATACACTGCCATGGATTGAGATCCTGCAGCGCCCGCAAGGTCCCCCTCCTCAAGAAGGCACATGTACAGGCCCGTCTGAAGTTTGCCAATGAACATCTAAATGATTCAGAGAAGTATTGGAAGAAAGTGCTGTGGTCAGATGAGACCAAAATTGAGCTCTTTGGCATTAACTTGACTCGCTGTATTTGGAAGGAGAAAAATGCTGACTATGACCCTAAGAACACAATACCTACAGTCAAGCACGGAGGTGGAAACATTATGCTTTGGGGCACCTGCTAAAAGGTACAGGCCGACTTTGCCGCATTGAGGGGTCAATGGACGGGGCCATGTATTGTAAAATCTTGGATGAGAACCTCCTTCCCTCAGCCAGAACACTGAAGATGGGTCGTGGATGGGGCTTTCAGTATGACAATGACCCAAAACATAACGCCAAGGCAACAAAGCAGTGGCTCAAGAAGAAGCACATTAAGGTCATGGAGTGGCCTAACCAGTCTCCAGACCTTAATGCTATAGAAAATGTATGTCTAAACAGACCCCTGATATTTCCCTTTTAAAATAGAAAAAGAGATTGAGTCCTCAATCTCTTTTTCTGTGTCCCCTGTTATCAATGAACAGGAATCCACTATGAGTGTTCCTGTTCATTGATAACATGGTTTGTTTACTATAACTACAATTATGAATGAATGAGTATATAGTTAACATACCATATTCTCAATTATGTACAAACACTCAGATCACTGATCGCTGAGTGTGTGTACCTTGCTTTTCTCTCTGACACGCTGTCACAGGAGGCTGATCGAGCGGTGTAGAGAGGAAAGCCCAGCCTCCTGTGAAAGCGCTGTCTCCGCCCCCCACATCGCTCTGCCGGACTGTGATAGGCGGTGTGGGAGGAGACGCCGGCCGCTCACAGCGCTCTCCACCACAGCGCTCGGCCAGCTGTCACTTTCTTTTCTCCCTGCTGGAACAGCGCCCAGCGGGGAGAAAAGAAACCAGGGATGCACCGATGTATCGGCCGAAACATGGCTCTTTCGGCATTATGCCAAAAGTGCCATTTTCGGCCGATATGTTTCGGCGGCCGATATATCGGTGCATCCCTAATTTATAGAGAGAGAGAGAATATTTATAAACACACACACACACACACTGTGTAGATAGCTAGATAGAGATAGATAAAAAAAATTGTAGGGGAGGGGAGCACTCTCAACCATATGTTTGTGTGTTTCTGTAGATACAGATTACACAAAAATATATTTGTAAAAATATCTCCTACCTTCCTAATTGCTTCTTTACCACCCACGCCTTGAGAACATTAACCCTTTGTTAGGATAGACCATGTACATTTCCAGTTTACAACTGAAAATGAGATCTGCAACTCCCTGACTGCTCTCCAACATTACACAGAAGGGAAAGGTAGGCAGGATTTTGAGGCAAGAAAAATTTGAACGAGAACATGTAACAAATATGAAGTAGGTGGTGTCCCACTTTAGCTACAAAGGAAGGAAATAATTAAGTAATAACAAAGTTATCGACGAACAAAGAGGACCAAAGCAGAAATTTAACAACTGCCTAGACTAAAAAAGGGTTTACAAGTGCGGGAGATGAAGCTGTCACAATTGCCCCCTCCTCCCTCAGCTCTTAAAAGTACTAATGCTAGTTGTTTTTTTTTTTCTAGGGGATGAGATAACACAAAATATTAAATTACCTTAAAGGAGAACTATGGGGAAAAGCCCTGACCCCATAGTTCTCCTTTAATAAAGGGATTTGCATTCTACCCCCCTGTTAATTTTGGTTTACAGTACCATTCCCCCAAAGCTGCTTTTCTTGCTGATCTCCAAGCAGCCTTGTCAGCTCCCCCTCAGCAACATCATCAACTATGCAGGATCAACGGGCACCAATGGTCTTAAATTGTATGTAATGACACAGGAATGCCTGCCCTGCACGTTGTTGCAAGACAGTGTGTTAAAGTAAGTATTACTATGTGTAATCTCATCCCAATGTAAAATAGAGCAATAGATCCTGGGAAGCTGCAATTTTATTAATTTTAGAACAGCCCGGCATTCACCTTTAATGTATAATAAACCCATTTTCTCCATATTGTGTTATATACTGACATCTCATTAACAATATTTTTACAATTATTCATTTTAAAAACAAAAAATCTTAAACACAGTAGGTATAGACTATAACAGCAAGCACACCAAAGTAAATAGTAAAAGAAGCCACACTCCGACATGTGAAAACTGGTCTAGTGGAAACTTTTCCTAAATAAATATTGAGGAGTTTTAGACCTACCTTTGAGGTTAATGGAGAAAAGCTTAAAGGAGATAAAAGATGTGGGAGAGGTTTTGCCCAAGTCATTATTTGTAAAAGTTCTTCCATGTCACTTTTGTGATCAGGCTTTATCAAGTGGCTGTCATTTAAATCTTGGAGTATAATCATATCTGCTGATGAGGTCTCTGTGTGGAATGGCTTGTCTCCTGTATGTTCTTCCAAATCATCCTTATAGGTGTGAATTTCATTTGACTTTTTACAATTAGAATAATTTGATGTATATACAACAGCCGATTCAGAGGTTTTAAAGTTGCAACTTAAAGTTGAAGGATTACTGAGAGAAAGTGTGTACTCATCAAGGTTCTTGAAGTTCTTTTCTTTTTTTACATTTGTTTCTGTGAGAGAAACAAAAAGGTCACAAAAATAACGTCAATGCTTTAAATTTGCGATAATGTTCTAAATAGGAAAAATAAAGCTACTTTACATTTCATAATCTCATTCATAAATTCAACCACAGGGTGTCAAGGGTGAAAAAGGCAGATCGAGGAACATCAGGTGCTATAGCGTCCATCTTTTCCTCAAGCATAGCTAAACCCACTACATTAGTTTTCTTTTTGTCAGGATTTCATCCATTTATTTTCACCTGGTAACCCTGGCTATGCTCACTCCTCCACTGAATCTGTGAAAGGAGCCATAGTTTTCACTAAGGCTGGAGTTCAAACATGTCCGTCTTTGTTAATTTTCATTACATAAGGTGTGATGAGACAAGTAGTCTACACAAAAAAAAAAGATAACACTGTTTTTCGTTTCTAGATCAGCACGCAGGAAGTGACAATGGCACTAGCTGAAAATGTGGTAGCCTGAAGAAAATTTCTGCAGCCACCACAAGTACTGGTAAGCTGCAATGTAAAACTTTTTTATTCCTGCATTTAATTATGGTTTAAGTTATGCAAAGGTAGTTCCAGACCCCATTAATGATATAACCCCCACATAATGTTCAGAGTTTGACCTTGGACCTCTTATCAGCAATTTTTCCTGATCCAGTGGCAATCTGCTGTAGCACCTTATCGAGCTTAAAATCTCACCAAAACTGTTTATAATATTTGCCAGAGTGGTACTGGAATGTGAATTATGGGGAAATGTCAATGTTAAGATTACAGGCAGGACATAAACAACTGTGTGTTGTGGTTCTAACATCAGGGACTACAAAGAAGCAATGGTGTGAGAGCCTTGAATATCCATTTCTGAAGTGATGGGAGTTACGTCAGTGAAGTTGTACAGATGTGTCCCCTGCACTCCTTACAGCATCCAAGACCCTTAATTTAAAAGTGGGGCTCGCATCAAAATGTCTTATTGTCTCTTACTTCTAAATTAACTTTCTTAGTGCATTCTTCCTTATCTTTAACTTTGATCTAATACATCAATGTATATATTCCTTTGTGATAATTACTTTATTTTGATTATTTACGCTCAACTTGAGGAGAACTGTGTGTGCCCAAATTATCTATCAATAATTTAATTATAAAATAATAGGGCTGTTACTGATTAAAATTTCCGTGTTCGATTAATCAAACATTTTTTTAATCGATTAATTATAACGCACATACAGATCCAACTGCATTGGCCTATACACATAGAGCACAGCAATGAATAAAATGAACTAGGATCACACTAATCCAGCACGTTATTAATCTCACGTGCCCCACTCAATATGGCTGCCGCTTGAGTGGGGCAACTCAGAATAATAACGTGCTGGATTAGTGTGATCCTAGTTCATTTTATGACTTAATTGCTGTGCTGTATGTGTATAGGCCAATGCCTTGGCTGGCGCTCGTGCAAAACCTCTTAGTTGTAATGAAACCGGAAGTCAGGCGGTCGCAGAACTCCAAGTTCAGGTACTTGAAGATTATGTTGTGCAAAGTGGGCTGCCACCGGTTTGTTAGGATCTATGTCTTTACCGTGTCAATCTTAGTTCAATTGCTTGTTTAATATCACTCCCGTGTTTTTGATATTGATGTTTTTTGAATGGGTTGATGGTCTTCCCAGGGTACACTAGAGAACAGGGGTATTTTTAAAATCTGTGATGCAACTGAGATAACCCTGGATGTGATATTTCTTACCAGTGTGGGGATGGAAAAAGGAAATCACCAATAACCGAGTTGCAAATATTACAGTTGTAACATTTGTAACACCCCTTCTTAGTTGAGAATGTGTGTTTTGGGGCGTCATATTTATCACGTGGATCAACCTGTACCAAGTAGTCAGTAGTGTCTAATAGATCTGTTGTTTGAATAAATGGTTTGTGGTGTTTGCTTGACATTAGAAGAGTTTTATCTGCTGTCAAAATGTTAATGTTGCGTTGTAGTACCCGTTTGATGTGATGGGGATGCGGGTTAAATTTGGTGATTAATAATGCATTCTTAACATTCTCTCTTCCCTCGGTTTTGGGGAGTGAAATCCTGTTCTTGCCATCGCTAGTGTGTTTTCTAAAACTTCTGGTGCACTTTCGAGTTGTTGTTCACAGTCAAAAGGGTCAGAGCAAATGTGCATTACCCTGATGAACTGTGAAATAGGCAGTCTGTCTGGGTGTGCACTTTGGTAAGTCAGTAGCGTGTTGCGGTCTGTCGGTTTTGTGTGTAAAGATGTGTCCATTTTTGACACCAACCAACACATCCAAAACTGCAATTGAAGTGTGTGAGGCCTCTGGAGTGAAAACAATGCCTTCCACCAATGAGTTGAGAAACTGTACAAAACATATGCATGATGGCAGGTGCCCAAAGCACAAAAACATCATCATCTATATATCTAGTCCATAGTTTTACATAACAAAAGAATTAAGATGGAATTTCTCAACCCTTCCAATTTGAAGTCTGTTGAAGGGGATAACACTTTCCTCTGTAATAGAAAATGGCCAACAAGGTCACTATGTCACCCCGATGAAGGGACCCTCGGGTTGTAAGAGAAGAAATTTCCCACTTTGGCATGGATCTGAGAGGCAAACAGGTCCACTGCTGGAGGAAAAAATGATTCTACCCCAAAAGTGAAACAATTTCCCTGAAAACCTCTTGGTGAAGAGACCACTCTGACTCTTGAGTCAAGTCTTCCACTAAGAAAATATGCAATTAAGAGTTTGTGCTCCCTTCAAATGGGTAGGAGAAGGAAGCTATATTTACCTCTGTCCAAGCCAAAATCTTTGACTAAAGAATTTGAAGGGTATTGCTCCTCTGGTCCTCCTGTTTGTTTATTGCCGCAGATCTCTCAAACCTGCCATCAATTCTCTTCAGTGTAAAGACTGCGTCGACTCTTTCCGAGACCAGCGACCCTAAACAAACAGCTCCCCCAGGTGAGCAGTCTACCCCCAGGAACTTGCATCTATCATGAGTTTCCTGGCTGAGGGAAGAGACTGTAAGAGCCCCTTCGCATAATGGGAATTTATTAGCCACCACCAAAGGCAGTGCTGGAACCTGCACGGAAGCATGACAGCATCTTCTGTGAGTGATCCACACCCTTAGAATAGACTGGAGAGGCCACTGATGAAACTGGGCTCATTGAACTACAGGAATATAGGAGGTCATCAAATGGAGAACCAACATGATGCTCCTGAGAGACACAGGCAGGGAAAACTGAACACAAGACACCTGCTGTTGAACCTTGATGATCTTGTCTTTGGGTAAAAAAAGATTTTTTCCAGGGAGTTGATGGTGTACCCCAAAGTACCGAATAAACTGAGCAGGAATCAAGAAGAACGTTTCCACATTGACCAGCCATTCCAAGTTCTTGAGCCACTCCAGGGTGAAATGAAGATCCTTGCTCAGCTGGCCTTTGTGGGAGCTAAGATCAGAAAATCGTCCAGGTAAGGAATGATAGTGATCTGCCTGAGACACAAGGGAGCCAAAACTTCCCCCAACACCTTGGAAAACATTCTTAGTGCCAAGGAAAGTGCCCTGAACTATAAATGCTATATTTCTGTACCAACATTTAAGAAAAAGCAGTCACAGAAAAGGATAATATGCCAACCTGACCAAAACCTTAAATCATAGCAATGGCATCAAAATAACCCATTCACCTTCACCTGGAGCCCATCACCAAGAACCTCAGTGAGGTCTAAACAAAAATCAAACCAGTAACCAAGAAAAGGTAAATGAACCGTACCTGGTTAGTGCTACGGTAGCACCACTTGTGCCCTCCATCTGCTGCCTTGTGCAGCTGGCATCACACACAACGCTGTTGGCTTGGACGCTTAGCCCTCCCTGTGTGCCTTTCAGGGCCCTGGAATGCAGATCCCGGCACCCAAAAGTTACATCACCGATGCCCAGACGTGACGGCTAAAATGTGTCGAGGTGCGCAGCTCACAGTAAGAGACCGCCCACCTCTCCACTGCGGTCATCCTGAACCAAAAGGAGTGATGGACAAAAGCAGAAGCCCAAGGTGATCCAATCCCACCACTAACCCTTGCCAGGCACTGGGACAGGAAGGAGAGTTGCTCCTCTGTCTACCGATAAGAGGATGTGACCGGGGGCTCACAATCTGACAACAAAAACAAATTAATGGATCCTTCAGGACCCACATGAGAGATGAGAGGTTCCATGTGATTCATTCCCTCAAAAAAACTGAGGCATGAGGTCAGAGGATCTACCTTTTAAACTGGTGTCGCGTTTCCCCATTCCAGAGGTGGAGCCTCCATCTCTTTTGTGCTGTCCTGTAAGACGTCTGGGAAAAATATATGCTAGAGACTATCAATTGCTTTGGTCCACATGACAAAGCATTTTGATGATGACATCCAAATATATATAATTTTACAATTAATTTTGGGTATCAGAGTATGGTGGTTGTTTATAGATGTTTGTTGATTGTTTTGGCTGCCCCATGTATTGGCTGCCCCATGTAAACACCTTTAGGTCCCACTCACACCATTGCATTGTGTTAATTGCATGATACTATGAATTACTATACGCTGTCTAAGGCACACCTAGCGTGTTTTAACATGTGCTAGGTGCATTGCCATTCATTTGAATGGCATCCTAATGCACCTACTGGCATTTGCAGCACAGCAAACACATGTTATTGTGGTACCATGTGTTGCAGTGTAAAAAGGTAGTGCATGCATCTGTGGTAGGAATCCTCCAATGCAGAGGAAAAAAGTACTGACCAAAAGGTCAAACCCTAGGTTATCCAAGTCAACACAGCAGGTCCTGTTTTGTCTGAGGAGAGGGAATGTCCCACTTGGCTTGGATGATCTTTTGGAGGGCTCTGGTGTGAGACTGAGCAAAAGGGGCTGTTTGAAGGAAGAGACCATTAGCACCAGTACCTACATTTGTAGGAGGGGAGAGCGAAGTTGTGCTCCAGGATGGGAGATTTGTTGCCTCAAATTCCAGGTGCTGTCATGGGGGTGAGATAATAGGATTTTGGTACTCACCGTAAAATCCTTTTCTCTCCGTTCATTGAAGAACACAGGGAACAGATCAGAGATCATGTACTGTAGGGTAATATCGCCACCTGCAGGAGAAGGACGCTAGGCACAAAAAAACTAAAGACCAATTACAGCCTAGGGGCGGCCCCTGCCGGTGGCCAAACCCCCCACCTACTGAGAAGTCTCCAGTTTAGTAACAAGCAGTAAAAGGAGTACACACCCACATAGAGGGGCGGGCCCTGTGTCCTTCAATGAACGGAGAGAAAAGGATTTTACGGTGAGTACCAAAATCCTATTTTCTCTCCCGTTCATTGAAGGACACAGGGAACAGATCGGAGATCATGTACTGTAGGGACGTCACAGAGCAGTACCAAAAAAGAAGGGTGGGCCAACAGAAACAAACCCAACTAAACAAAAAAATTCCCTCAAACGGCCGCCTGTAACACTTTGCGCCCCAAACCAGCATCCGCAGATGCCAAAACATCCACCTTATAAAACTTGGCAAAGGTGTGAACAGAAGACCAAGTCGCGGCCTTACAAACCTGAGAAACGGAGGCACCATGACGGAAAGCCCAAGATGCCCCAAAAGCCCTTGTAGAATGGGCCGTAACAGAAAAAGGAGGCTCACGCTCCTTAATAGCATACG
>NW_017308298.1:55798-64263 GCF_000935625.1 Nanorana parkeri | reverse complement strand
GCTGTGCGGAGAACTGGCGCCCCCGACCGCAGTCGCGGCGCCAGCAGCCTGAGGGAAGTGCTGTGACTGGACGGCCGAGACCCCCAGTCATATGCACCCCCCTGGGACGAACCCACAGGCCACCGCGCCGGAGCGGGGCCGTCGTAGCCGAACCACCGTAGCGGGCCTGCATACGCTCGCTGGTTATCCAGGGGAGACTCCAAGGATCCAAGACATCCAGCCTGTCGCCCGGACAACACTTGCTAGAAGAATCCTCTGAAAAAAATCAGGAAGAAGCAGGTAAGAATACCGAGGAAAATTCTTAGCTCCTTACTCCTGACGTTAGGCAAAAAACTGGAGACTTCTCAGTAGGTGGGGGGTTTGGCCACCGGCAGGGGCCGCCCCTAGGCTGTAATTGGTCTTTAGTTTTTTTGTGCCTAGCGTCCTTCTCCTGCAGGTGGCGATATTACCCTACAGTACATGATCTCCGATCTGTTCCCTGTGTCCTTCAATGAACGGGAGAGAAATGCCTTGTGCTGATTTATAACAGCCAAGGCTCCAGTAATCTCAACGTAAGCCACAATAGAAATTCCCTTGGCTCTGAATTGAGCCAATACTGTCAGGATGTCGGTGAAGACCCTCAAAACTGTGGCTAGGTCAACGGGTAACTCCACAAACTGGAAGAGAAGTTCCCCAACTGTGAAGCAAACATATTCATAATGTCAGGTGTAGTTTCATTTTGGAAACAGTTTGAATAAACATCTCTAGGAACGCTCCTGAAACTACAACTCCCTCACAAAAATGTCCACCACTAGCAGACCAGCATTTAAGCCAAAAGCTGCTAATGCAGATTAGGCAACCTGCATCCAGTGAAGCATCACATAGGGACTTGTTGGCTTGCACCGGACCAAAGAGGTTGTCAGTAATTGGATATGCAGAGCCCAATAGCAGGGTCACACACCTTGGGATAGCATACTCAGGAGTTGAATCAGGCACAGATTTCAAATACGTGGTACAAAAGGGTAAATCCAATAATCATAGTCAAACGAACAATAAGGTCACGGCAGGCAGCAAAGGATCAGAGTCGATAAATGTAGCAAAGGTCAGGTAACGGGAATCACACAGCTAGCAACTGGAACACACTGTGGATAGCTCTGAAACAACTGAACACTCTCTCTCTGTAACCTTCCAGCTTTACAGCAATCAAACAGGAAGTGATGTCAGGAGGTGTGGCAGAAGGGATGCAATTCCTGTCTATAACATGAAGCACTCCAGTGCTGCCATTTTGATGTAAGGATGCCATTAAACATGTGCAAGAAGCCTCACTATTTTCATGCGGGGAAGTTATAGGACACAATTTACTGACAAGAGTGTCAAGTACCGACATGCTGCGAGTGCGAGGGCCCGTGCAATTGATAGTCAAGTTGAGAATTGTGACAGAGGTGTAGAAGAGCTCTCTCCATGTTCAGGTCCTGATGCAGGTCTCTAGCCCATTTGGTTGAGGTTTGGTCACCCATATGTAGGCAGACATTACCCGAGAGAGAAACCTACCGCAGTAAACAAAAGTTTACAAGTTGCTGTGTCCCTAAGAGACAAAATATCTTTTTACAACCTGACCAAATGTGCAAAGTTACTAACTTACTGCCTTACTATGGCTAAACACCAGTGGGTAAACTGCATTGACCACTTCTTTAACAGATTCAGATAAGCGATAAGTGTTGAAGCAGCTAAGGAAAGAAAAAAAGGACTTTTCCGTGCATTTCCACTCAATCAGGAGGTGCTTAAACTCCTGCTGATCTCAAAATATGTTAACTGTTGCAGCTCCAAAAACTGAGCTTAGTAGACATTACTGTC
This sequence comes from Nanorana parkeri, assembly GCF_000935625.1. Taxonomy (NCBI): domain Eukaryota; kingdom Metazoa; phylum Chordata; class Amphibia; order Anura; family Dicroglossidae; genus Nanorana; species Nanorana parkeri. The sequence continues at coordinate 62,430 of NW_017308298.1, read as the reverse complement.
AGTAGTGGCTGAGTGTCTCAAGCATGCAAAATGAGACTCTCGGCTGTCTGTTTAAGATGTGAAGATTTGGTGTCTTCACTAAAGGAAGACTGCACATCTGCATGAGATATATGCACAGCAGAGAATCTTAGGGTTTTCCAGGTAAGGATTGGAATCATAGGGGGCAGTGGGGTCAGAGAGGATCTCTTGTGAGAGCCAGGGCCAGGTGGCCATTCAAGAACCTGCATAGCACTTTAGACAGCTGACACCGGAACCTCACCACCATGGCTGGTAGTTGCGGAGTCCTAGATTTTACCCTACAGATTGGTCTTGCAAATATAATTGCATGACTAATCTGGCAATTATTAATTGCCAGATTAATTCTGGCAGAATCCAATTAATTATTAATTCTGGCAGAATCCAGTAAGCCCATAAATTTCTGTATTGAGCAGACAATGGTGCATTAAAGTCTCAAACAATGCCATCAGCCCTGACCAGCTCCCTATGGTATGACCTATGTGATGGGGATAAGGAGAGGGGAGGTGTTCTGTAGTCATAACATGTCCTGTCCTAGGGTGACAATGCTGCTCCTCCATAGCTACAGTGCAGAGAGTAAGCAATGTCCCCTAAAAGTGTTCTACTTTCAGGATCACCAAGTGAAAATAAAGGTAAAAAAAAAAAGGTTAAAAAAGCAAGAATGCTGCAATATATAAAATAAATGTAAACTTAGCTAAGAAGCCTTTGGAAAGATATTTACAGATACAGTTTTCAATTTCCAGTGATAAAGTGAATTATGCTAAAATCAGAAATGATGTTACCTTTAGGGTATAAGCAAATCTTAGTACAAAAAAACGAGGGTTAACCCGTTAAAAGATAACGGGTTAGTAGCGGGCAACTTAAGGATCCGGGCACGTCAACCGATTGTAGAAAATATATAATTTTATTGAAAAAACCACACACTATTGCACATTAGATTCACCAACTACCATAGCAAATCTTAGACTACATCCCACCACTATAGCTGACCTAGTGATAACGTGATCTGGAATCATGCTGACTGGTTTCTGATTAGCATCAGTGACCCAAGCTGTCTGTCACAGCAGACTCAAGAGACCCTACTGCATTGGTGGCTCTCAAGGAAGAGAGCATTTATATACACAAAGCTGGGCAGAAGGGGGTTAACACAGCATAGCTTAGATTTCCCTTAGATTGTACTTTAACTGTGACACCTCTACAACAGTAAAATGCTTACAGAAGAAGTTAAACATTTGAATGCATTTAGTGAGTACAACACGAATTTTGGGGAAAAAAAACCTCTTACCTAGCATTAGTTTATCCCCATCACTGTTTTCAGTTGAAGACTCTATGCAACTCCAAAGCTCTTCCAGCAAAATTCTAATTTTTTCTTAACACAAAGAAAAAATATTAAGTACTAGTTATTATGATTATGTGATCAAAACACAAAATAAATAAATCCAATCACGATTAGTTCATCCACCATAATTAGACGTAAACTTATTAAACATATTAGCAGCAGCTGTGTAAACAACCTCCCCTAAGGGATGTACAAAAAGTTACTTAATTAGAAACTCACAGAATTAGTTAGAACTGATAATGTGTATAACATTTAGGGGTCTATTTTAGATTTAAAAATTCAGATATTCCTCCAGTGACAATGCATGTACATTCATTCTGTGCAAAATAACCAGGTGCTGGAAAAAATGGGGCAAAATCAAATGCACTTAGGCTGGGTTTGCATTTTGACGCGCTAAAAAACGTCCTACGCCCGAAAATAGTACAGGAGCTTGGGGCGGATTTCAGCGCGTATCCATTGGTATTCCCCACTGTGGCTCACGGTTAACAAAGCAGTTTCATTGGACAAAAAACGTGCTTAAAAAAAGGGCTTAAAAAACGCACCTATCAGGAACGCCAAGGTGTGAACCCAGCCTTAGGCTATTTGCTCTTCTAATGCCATTTGACTAAATACAATATCTAATTAAAACTTAACTTTCCCCTATTAAAATTCTCATTACACAGGTATCTCATCAGGGGTGTGGAAATTTTAGAAAAAACTACTTGTCCAAGGACTAAAGTGGGGGCCCGATCTACTTGTCCCTCGTAACAATCTACTTGTCCTGATGCAAAAAAATAAATTTTAACTAAACCGTATTTAGCAGTGCTAAGAAGCGCTTCTCATTGGTCAGCGTCATCAGGTGGCCGCGTTGACCAATGAGTGCTTGCAATTTGCGAGCGAAATTCACAATATACGGAACAGGTACAGATAGTACACCCGTACTGGTGGATGTCCCCCCCGCTCTGTCATTGCTCCACGCCCCCTAATCGCAGCAATCCCCGCTCTTGCCGCTCAGTTAAAAAAAATATATAAGTCAGCCCTGCTACTTGTCCGTAGCAGGGCTAAAACACTGAAAAAACCACTTGCCCGGCGCCCGGAACTACATGTCCCGGGCGTCGGGCGATACGAATTCCACACCCCTGCTCATGCAACAATATTTTTGTATTTCTGAAGAGAGAAAACAAATTAGCATTATTTTTTGGTGAAAGTATATATTTTTTTAAGTGTTGATTAGTATGGTGAAGGGTTAAGGTCTAGGTGCCATTTAAATTCCATTATGTCTCATGCAATTTGTCTTTCAAAAATTAAAAAGATATTGAATGATCAAGAACTTACTTTTATCTAACTTCAAAACTGGATGATCATTAGCAACTTGGGTTTGTGCATTTTTCATAGCTGAAAAGAGTACAACATGAGATTAGCAGACAACCAACAAACTAAATACATCTCTCACTACAGATCTGCCTTCCTTTTGAAAAACTCATGTGACGAAACACGTCAAGGGGCAGATCTGTTTGGCATGTGGGCTTCATCGCATAATGTTCGTTTTTCTGGCCTCGAATTTTAAAGTCTTTCATGTAAGTTGCTATTTTTAATAACATTTTTGTTTCTACTGTACTGCACCAAGAGAGTCTTTGTCCATTAATCCCTTTAACACATCCCGGAATCGAGAGAGCTGGGGGACTGCTGAACTTGAGCCAGGAAAAGCCGCCATATATTTCACCTGAGAGCGGGCCGGTTCTTAAAGGAGAACTATGAGGCGAGTGCTTTTCACTCATCTCATAGTTCTAGCCGACCTGTGACAATGAGACTGTCACAGGTCGGCTCAGTAGATCGGGAGGTGAGCGAACATATACCGGCGTTCGCTCACCTCTCGATCCTGTCACAGCTCTTTGCCGTGACAGAGAGGGGCTGGATTCCCCCCTCCCCGCTCCGATCCGCCAGCGCTGACTGGCGGAACGGACGGGGGCGGGTACAGCTGGCTCTGCCTCTAGATAGGCAGAGCCAGCTGTCACTCACGCAGCTGGGCGGATCTCGGCATCGAGCGCAGTAGCTCGCGGTATACTGAGCTTAGGGTGACGGGAGGACGCTAGTTTGTGTCCTCCCGTTACCCTGAGAACTATGGGGAAAAGCCCTAACCCCATAGTTCTCCTTTAAGGGAGAGACGGCTCCTTCTGTACAGGCTATACCAGCAGGAGAGCGGCAAAAGCTTTTACAAGGGAGATCGTGGACCAGCAAATTTTCTCAATTCACAGGCGCTGTGTGTGCTCACTGGTGAGTATCTGGTGAGTACCCATTTTTTGGGGGGTTGCCTGGCGTAGAAGAGGAGAACGCGGAGGAAACTATTTCACCATTTTCATGTGCGTTACTGAACTTCTCATTGTCACTCAATTTATTGTCACAATTTAAGACTGTCAGTTTCACTTCTGGATATTTACATTTAGCACTTAATGTTTAGCAAAAAAGAGGAGATCACGGAGGAAAATTACTTCACTTTTTATGTGTGCTATTGCAACTTTTCCCTGTCACTCGATTTATTGTCACAACTAAGATTGTGTCAATGTATCACTTTGTATATTTATAATTAGTACTTATTTGAATTGTTACATAGTTACATAGTATTTGAGGTTGAATAAAGACATTAGTCCATCAAGTCCAACCTATTAGGATCTCATTCTAGGAGTACCTGTACCCCTGTATATTACCTGTACCCCTGTATATTACGGTCCCTTAAGAAATCGTCCAAAAGTTTCTTGAACAATTCCACATTATTTGCTGAAATCACCGCCTGTGGCAGTGAGTTCCAGACCCTAACTGATCTTACTGTGAAGAACCCCCTTCGCCCCTTGTGCTGGAATTTTTTTTCCACCAATTTTAGGTGATGGCCTCTAGTTTTTGTAACGGAGTTAATTTTAAACAGTTTATCGCTAATGTTGCTACCACCATTGAACATTTTGTACATGGAAATCATATCCCCCCTTAATCTCCTCACCTCTAATGTGAACATGTTTAAATTTAGTAGCCTTGTCTCGTAGCTCTGGTCCTCCATACCCCTAATTAGTTTGGTTGCCCTCCACTGGACTTTTTCCAACTCAAGGACATCTTTTCTTGGTACTGGTGACCAGAACTGGACCGCGTACTCCAGATGAGGTCGAACCAATGATCTATAAAGTGGCAAAATTATAGACTTGTCCCTGCAATACATCCCCTTTTTAATACAGGACAAGACCCTGCTAGCTTTGTTTCCAGCAGCCTGGCACTGCAAACTACCTTTCAGTTTGTGGTCTACAATGACCCCCAAATCCTTCTCCATTTCTGACTTCCCCAGCGGCATACCCATAATTGTATAACCCATTTGTTTATTTTTAATTCCAAAGTGCATTACTTTGCATTTATCGACATTAAACCTCATCTGCCACATTAATGCCCACTCCCCTATTTTATCCAGGTCCTCCTGTAATGTTATAGTGTCTAAGTCCGTGTCTATTACCCTCCCTATTTTGGTGTCATCCGCAAACACGGAAATATCGCTGTTAACACCCTCCCCGATGTCATTAATAAATAAGTTGAACAATATGGGACCCAGCACAGAACCCTGAGGCACACCGCTCATTACACTAGCCCAGTCTGAAAAGGTGCCATTTACAGATACCCTCTGGACACGTTCCCGTAGCCAGTTCTCTATCCACGTACACACCACCTCATCTATGCCCATAGCCCTCAGCTTGTGTAGCAAGCGTTTGTGTGGTACCGTATCAAAAGCCTTTGAGAAATCCAGATATACCACATCCACCGGCTTACCTCCGTCCATATCTCTACTTACCCCCTCATAAAAAGTTAGCAAGTTAGTTAGGCAGGAACGGTCTTTCCTGAACCCATGCTGATTGTCATTAACTATCCCGTTTTCCTGAACAAATTCTACCAGATAATCCTTTATTATGCCCTCTAGCATTTTACAAACTACCAATGTTAGACTGACCGGCCTATAGTTGTTTACGGAGGGTGCTCCGGTTGTAATTGTTATACGGAGGTTGCTCTTTATATTTTTGGATTGATTGGTTCTACTTTTATTAATTTATTTTCAAAAAGGTTCACTTATTAGGATTGAGGGATTGGGATTCACCTACCTTGAATTGTTATGTGATTAAATACTTATTCATTATTCATCAGGATTCATGATCATCACTTATCATTACTCACTCATGTGTGATATAGGATGCTTTTATTTATTTAACTATTGGGTATTATTTATTTGGTTTGGATTATCATTTATTCACGCTCAGCGTTGTTAGATTCCTAGGGCTATTTGCCTCTTTTTATAGCAGATTTTGGTTTAGCTGTCTCTTGAGCACAGATTCGTGTAGTATTATCATTAAGATTAAGCGTTTTAGATTTAATCACTGTGAAGATTATTGGATTAGTTTTAACATTTCATAAATTTACTATTATTTATTAATTAAGTTAGTATTATCACCTTTACACATGTGTTAATAGGTTTATATATTCACATATTTATTATATGAGGTTTAGTTTATATATTTATTTATACATGCACCCTTAGCACTGTGTTGTTTCCATCAAACTAAATACATAAAAAAGTGTGATCATTTTCTTACTTTTTTTATGCTGGACATCACCAAGTTTTTTCTGTAAATCAAAGAAAAGGTTACTGCTTTCAATGGTAAATCTAGCTATGCTTAGTAAATGTACAAAGAACACCACAAAGATTAAAGCTAAACAAAAACATGCTTGTGCATCATACACATTACCTGTACTTTTTTTAATTCCCTCTCAATAATTCTCTTTTCTTGTTGTAGCTGTTTAACATTCTTGATATGTTTTGATGTAACCGCTAAAAAAAACAAAAAAAAAACCACAAAAAACTAAGTGATTTCTTCAGATTTTCTTGGCTATCAATTCACACATGGATACTATCATACTCGTATAACGTTTACTGGATATCAATTCACATATCTAGGCAATCTCCATATTATCCTAAATATTGCTAATTAAAACAAAATATACATATTGCAAATGTATCTGTGCAGAGGGTAGGTGACATCAGAGGTGTACAATACCAATGTGGAACAAATCATAAAAAGTAGCTGTGCATAATTCAGAGGGAAACATTCTATTGACCTCAAAGCAGTGCTAACAAGCATTGCCAAAGCAATGAGAATCTTCTCTTCTCTTTTTTACTGTGGCTGGTTAAAGTGGTACTAAAAGGAATGGTGTTATTTTTTTACCTTATTGCATATCGGGTAACGGATCCTGGGATTGGAGCAGAGGGTGCAGGAGG
>NW_017308298.1:53774-55633 GCF_000935625.1 Nanorana parkeri | reverse complement strand
GGGGCGTGCAGCCACAACATACACGTGATCGGCGGCTATAGAGCCGCCGATCGTTTGTATGTAAAACATCAATCTTGGCTGACTGCGGCCGGTGATCTGACCGGATGCTACTGTGTCAGGCTTAAACAGTTGTCCAGAAAATTTACCTTCTTGTCCCATGTAACCAAAATGTTGACTTGCAACATTCTGTAGGTGAATGGGGTGAAGGGTTTGCTTCAAAAGGAAGTCACCATCAGACCCATAACTCACATGCAAATGCAGAGACATTCCTGTGGAATGAGAACCCTGGACTGAGCAGTGTCTAGATATTCTAAGTGATGGGTCCGTGACAACATTGACTTCTAAAGGTTCATGATCCAACTTACCTTTGGAGAATCTGAATAGTTCAGTGGACATTGACTGATAAAGTATGTGTCGACTGTTCCCTCACTTAAAAAAAATAATCATATAACGTATCCCAGAATGGGAATTCCCTTTAACAAAGGAAGGCTAGAACAGGACCTTGCAGGAAAGTCGGGTTGCAGAGAACAACCAAAAGAAAAGGACAACAAATGGGTAGTGTTGTGTGCCCCTAGCAAAAAACATGCGCTGGTAAGCTGGGATATGTAGGTAGGCATCCTTAATGTCCACTGAGGCCAGGTGGTCTCCTGGAAGGAGGGAGACAATGACTGACAGAGTAGATTGCATACAAAATCTAATTTTTTACATAAAAGTATTTGATATTTTCAGGTCCAAAATTGTTCAAGTGTCTTTTAATTTTTGGAATAGTAAACAGTTTGGAGTAGAAACCCTGAAACCTTTCTTGTTGTGGAACATAAATAATGACTCTTTGGGGGAGGAGTTGTTCCAGTGCAGGGTGGAGCTTTGCTACTTACTGAAGGGAAGTTAGCAGATGAGACAGCATAAAGCAGGGAGCAGGTAGAACTCAAAATTCTAACTTGTAGCCCCTGGACATCCTGTCTTTCACCCATGCGTCCAATATCCTTTCAGTTCTAGTGGTAACAGTATCCCCTCATTATGAGAAAGACTTGCCTGTAGATTTGGAAGCTTTTGGCGCCAAGTTTTACAAAGGATGTGCGAGAGAACCCTGTGCGGGCCTGAGAGAAACAAAACTTTGGTTTCAGAGGAAGGAGTGTTTCCAGCTTAAACCTTAGCTTTCTTTTGGAGGGGCAAAAGGGTTCTCTTTACCCCAGTGACATCTTTGATGAATCTTTCTAGGGAAGCACCAAAGAGACATTCTTCCTCAAAAGGCATACACAGTAAGCATTTTTTGTATTGTTGTTCAGCAGAGCAACATTTAAGCCAAACAGCCATATGCATATGTACAGAGAGGAGACTCATTCTGGATATGAAGCATACCATATCTACATGCCCATTAACAGTAGTAGAGTAGAGCAAAACTGAAGGATTCGACAAGATCATTTCAGGAGACTTAGACATGCCAGGATCTGGCAAATGGCCATGACAGCAATAGCAGGTTGCAGAGTAGGGCCTGCCAGGAAACACAGGGATTTGGAAAGAATTTACATTATTTTATCAACTGGACCTTTAAAACGCCAGAATGTCCTTAACAGGGATGTTAAGAACCATTTCTCGACAATATGTTTGGGAGGGGAAAATAACTTCTCAAAAGAGAACCAGCCAGTCACCATAAAAGACCAGTTGTATTAACAAATGAAATAGGTTTTTTTTTATTTTACATAGTAGGCCTCTCAGTTTATTACGTTACCTTCTATTTTCTTTAATTTTGCCTCGTGTTTCTTCTTCCTGTAAAAATATTAATATAGTGTATTAATACATTTATTTAAAAAAATATATATAAAAAAGAAAATTATAATAATGCTCAATTCAACTAAGGC
>NW_017308298.1:39631-52443 GCF_000935625.1 Nanorana parkeri | reverse complement strand
CGAACAATCCAACTTCCCCTCCACAGTTCTGCTCAGGGCTGATTGCCACATAGATTCCAGCTGCACATGTACACACACGATTGATCTTAAGAATTAAATTGGAATCACAATACAGATTTGTCGGCGTTTTACAATAAATATCAATTGAATTAGTATTAACTATACCATCAGAACTTTTACTTTGAGCCAATCAAGCCTACAACATCCGCAAGCACACAGGTGGCTCTGCAACAGACAACCAGCAGAGTTTTTTCCACTAACCTCATGAAACTTATATGGTTGTGATCATAGAGGAAAAAAGGTGCTGTAGAGGTTGCAAAGTGTGCAGAGGCAGAACAATACAAGGTCAAAGGCTCATCAGGGTGAGGAGTGTGTGTCCATTATGTTAGGTCAAAAGATGGTCAGGTTAAGAAGTTCAGAGGTAGCAGGGTGTTAGCATGAACAGGGATGTTAAAAGTCACCAAGAATGATGGTGGGTATTTCAGAGAAAAAGTAGGGAAGCAGGGCAATTAAATTGTCAATATTGTATACTATTTATTTAGGGATGCCAACCAAGATCAGATTTCAAATATAGGTTCAGTTTTGTCTTTAACAGAGAATTAGGAGTTTTCTAAAGAAAGAGCATAACAGAAGCCGTTTGCATTGAGGCTCGTTCTCTCTTGAAACTTGGTTCAGGAACTGTAAACCAAGCAGGAGAGAGGTAGAAGAGTCATTGCTCCGACTCCTTCACTTGCATGGGGCTTGAGCTATTGAGCAATCTAAACAAGCAGTTTCCAAAAAAGCAGTTAGGACTAATGTAGTAAACATGTAAAAAAAGGAACCCAAAAGCACCATCTGCTAGCTAGAAATTAAAATGCATATTTACTTGAGTGAAAAACAAAAAAAGGAAAGCTACATCTGTGTTATTTAATCCTGACCATGATACAGAAAAAAAAAATGAAAATCTATCTTTTCATTAAGAACACAGATATGTAGGTTTCAAAGCTCTGATGAGGCCTGCTCAGCAATGCTATTTACAAAAAATTAAAGACTGCAGGTCAACTGGTAACAATGCTTCAACCTGCATTGTGTTCATATATTCCTATGACCTGCAGAACTTTAATGGAAATCTTGTAGCATTTAAATATGAGAGCTATCACGTTTTTGAAAGAGCATGCTTTACTGCTATTATAGTTTTCCTTGTTTTGCCATTGCTTTCTTTTGGTGGTGTTTAATCACCACTGCGGTTTTAATTTTTTTACTATATTTCGTGAAAATTACAGAAAAGTTTTTTTTTACATTGGGTTAGGAAACATTTATTGTCACCCAATTTTTTGGTAAAACATAAAAGACAGGGTCACGTCGGGTAAGTAGACACCAAACATGTCAAGCTTAAAAATTGCGCACACGCGCAAAAAAACACCATGTCCAAAATTGACCATAGGCGACGCTTTAAAAACTTTTATATCTCATCAATTTAGTGTTATCAGTGATTGATGGCCTTAGAATTATTGCTCACACTTGCGACGTTCGCTGGCGATATGTAACATGTGCAACGTAACAGGCGCAATCGTCGTTTTCGCAGGTATGCGCACCCGACGCATGTTTGCATGCGTGTATGCATGGGTGAGGACTTTAAAAAAAAAAACATTTTTATTCTTTTTTTATGTGTAACTTTAAAAAAAAAAAAAATTTAGTCTTTAATTTTGTTTCCTATTTTTTTCCCCCACTTAACTTTATTGCTATTACATAGGGGGCTAAGAAACCCCCCTATGTGATAGCGAAAGATGTGACAGGTCCTCTTTATGGAGACATCAAGGGTCTCCAAGACCCCTAATGTCACCTAGGACCCCCGAAGAAGCTGATGAAGCAGATATCTGCTTCATCAGCTTCTGAAGCTGGAGAGTGACACAAGAATGAGGGAGAAATGTAAAATACATCACTTCCGCATTCTTACAGCGGAGAGGGGACCGGAGGGAGGTCTTGTACCGACCTCCCTCTGATCCCCTGTGACAGAGGCACTATGCTGGTCCCGGGAGGCGGGATCAGCGTGACAACGGGAGGGGGGACACGGGCCTACCGCCCATACAAGCGATCGGCCAGCTCTATAGCCAGCGGATCGCTTGTATGTTAACAGGTATCGCTGCCTGTTTTTAAATTGACTGGATTTCCCGCTCGTGGGCGTGGCTTATCTAGAGAGAACTCCCGGCCGGTCGTCTATTTACAACGGCCGGCCGGGAGGTAGTAAAGGTAGGGGCCTGCAGCTCCCCGGCCTTAACACCCGAACGGGCTGGGCCAAGGACCCTGGCGGGCTGGATGTGGCCCGAGGGCCTTAGTTTGAGGACCCCTGATTTAGTGAGTCACCGACTTGGAAAACACATGTTCATCTCAGGTGCCCAAACACTTAAAGCTCAACTGAACTTTTCAGTTTAAATCCTCAAAATTATTTCCAGGCACACCAAAACAGAAAAGTGTTCAAAAGGTTTTACAGTTGCTATACCAGACACAGAGGAAATGCCTGCTCCAGCATGCTGCAGAGAAAGAGCCCTGCTCTCTGCTTGGAAGCAGGGCTCTCTCTGCTGAGGCACAACACACCCCATGTGGAGTCAGATCTATAAACCTATAACTCTTATGCTTTCTGCTGATTGAAGAATAACTGACTCACTGGGGGTGCACGGGACCTCTGCAAAGGGACTACTGCTTTCAAGTAAGCAAGGGTCCCTTCTCTGCAGAATGCCGGCAGGCTGTTCTACTTGTACTATGGCTGCTGTTTACACAAAAATACACTATAAGAGTTTGAACATGTTTCCACACACTTGGAATGTATTTAGTGGATTTAAAGGAAATTTACTTGGACTTCAAATCTGACCTAAAACAAGCTTCAGGACACCCAATATGCACAGGCTTTTTGTGGAGTAAATGCCTGCTACAACAGTAAAGCATTAAAGACAATGAGTAGGAAATACATACGCCATATCACACTTTTTGCACTCTTCTTTCACTCCTGAATTTTCCACTTGTGACTGCTGAACAACATCTACAGTAGACTGTAAGATATTAAACATGCCATTTCATATACAAAGAACAAAACATATTTTAAAATACTATACAATTTACAAAGTCTAAAGTCTAAAGGTGCCCATACACCTTACAATTATCAGCAGATTTTCTGTGGTCAGATGGAAAAGGTGAAACAGATTCCTCCATCTATGCTGAGCTGTGTGGATGGAGTAATCTCCACCTGGGCCAAGCTTCAGTATCTTGTTAGTCGGCCCTGCTGCCTCCCAAAATACCTGAACAATCTGACTGAATGCAGGCATTGTTCAGGTGTTTTGACAGCCAGCGGGGTCGACTAACAAGATACTGAAGCTTGGCCAGTGGGAGATTCCTCCATCCACACAGCTCAGCATAGATGGAGGAATCTGTTGCACTTTTTCCATCTGACCACATAAAATCTGCAGATAATTGTAAGGTGTATGGCCAGCTTAAGCATCCTGCTTCATTAGCCCAGCACTTTAAATCAAGGTGCTGAAATGTAAGGCTCCAGTCATCTGCTCAATCAGTGAAGGATCCATTGCCACACCGGAGAAATATTTTTAAGGGGTTTTTCATTTTGCCATGGTTTGATAAATTAAGTCACAGCCAGAATGGATGAACTAAGGATTGGGCCCACTAGCAAGAACTGGGTTTTAAAGAGTGATTCCAACAGCTGATCGCTTGCAGAAGAAGAAATGCTTGGAAGAAGTAGGTTAGACTTTTCCCAGCAGACTGGAAGAAAATACTTCCATCTTCCTGGGACACTAGCAAAAAAGAGGCATGCTGGCAGTAGGGGTTATCCTTGGCTGTGCTACAGTTTTTTTGCTTGGCAGTGTCCAATCCTCCTGTAGCAAGGTGAATGAAAATAGAATATGTCACATGATATAGTCATGTACCATTGTGAAGTTAATATACACTCCATAAATATATTCTTGATGGGTGGCAAATTTTATGATTATAATGCAGGTAAAGTAACAGGTGGTGTAACATAAAAAAAAAACTATATGAATTGTACTTCCAAGAACTGCATGATGTTTTCACAGCTAAACTCTAAAGATAATCTCAAGGCAGATGCAAAAAAGTTATTTCAGTTATGTATTCATTAAAAATGAATAAGTTTTAAAAACAAGTAGTTCCTGCTAACAGTTCCTGAATCTGTCTTGAAATCTGTAATCCTCTACAGTAGAACGTAAGTTTAGAAAGGGAGGGCATTCTAGCACTTGTAATGACAAAGAAAATGGTGACAGACGATAGCAGAATTCTTATCACATCAATTTTCTGCTGTCCTCACTGTCCACTCACAGGCTGGAGGCAGAGATGGAACACTAAAGCTGCCCACACACCTTACAATTTATCTGCAGATTTTCTGTGGTCAGATGGAAAAAGTGCAACAGATTGGCCCAGGATGGAGATTACTCCGTCCACACAGTTAAGTGTAGGTGGAGGAATCTGTTGCACCTTTTCCATCTGACCACAGAAAATCTGCAGATAAATTGTAAGGTGTGTTGGCAGCTTAAGTCATCAATTTATCTGTGCTCTCTGGCAACGCTTTGTAAACTCCAGGACTGGATGGACAGAATTACAAAACCTTTGACAGGGAAAACAGCCTGCATATATGTAGTTTAACTATGTGTTAAGCTATAATAAAAGGTTATAAATATGACGCACTGTCTTTTCTTCCAGTTCAACTCTTAAAGAATTGGGTTGGTGTTCTTTTTGTTCCCAGGGGGATGTCCTCTGTAACATTTGTTCTAGTTGACATCTTAGAGTTTTATTTTCCCTGAAATATGATGAAAAAATACAAACATTTACAAAAATTCATAAGATTTTGCCATTATGGGACTAATTATTATATACAACTACTCAATGGAAAAAATAAAAAACAAAAGATTTTAATCTTACCTAGAAAATCTTTTTGCGTATATTGCAAGACGCGTTCTTCAATGGATGGGTTCTGCATTTACCTTCAGGTGATTCGACATTGGCAAAATCAAGCAAAGCTGTAGGACTGCCCTGTATAACCGCTCCCACTACCATTCGGTCGTAGTTTCATAGTGAGTAGTAAAACAGTGGGTTACAGAACCCTGAGGGTAGGGTCCTGTATCATGTGATGTGAAGAAACGCATTTTACAGGCAAGACACAAACCCTATTTTCCTGAGCGTATATATACACTGTGTGGCCAGAATATTATGACCACCCCATCTGTACTTCGTTCGGGCCACGAGATAACTCCACAAGATGACTTCGTTGGGCCGCCTTGTGACTCCACGAGATGTTGAAAGGTGATACGAGGAATCTGACACTGCACTGTTGCCCTTCTGTTGTCTTGTACCAGTCTTGCCACTCTCCGTTCTGCCCCAACACTGACTAGTCGCTGACGGCCACAATTCGCACGTTCAGACCCAGATTTTCGGCTGACAGTCCAGTCTTTAAACACTTTAACAATGAGCCCCTCTTGAACATTTAACAAATTCTGCTGTTTTGCCGATACTCGCTCCAACAATCATCCCACGTTCAAAGGCTGTTAAATCTTGTTGTTTACCCATATCTTCAGAAAAAAATCACTTATACTGTCGTAGTAAACAACCTGCTTCCCTATTTATAATGGTCTGGCCCTCTAGCAACTTCAGCGTGAAATTATAGCCAATTATAGCTAATTTGCCTACAAATGTCAGGTGGTCATAATAAACTGGCCACTCAGTGTATATAACACAGGACACGGAGTAAATTCTTCATCTGATGGGAGTTCCTAAAGCAGTCCAAAATAGGGGGGAGCAAAACAGCAAATATTTGCCATCTAAAACAACTAATCCCAACATGGAACCATAAAAGAAGGGGTCCACATATCAGAGATCTGCCTGAAGAACTAAAAAGTTGAAGCTTGCAACTGTAGAGGCCACCGAATACAAATTGGCATAGGTATCAACAGAGAACTAGGTAGCAGCCTTGAAGATGTGAGAAACATAAGCCTGATGCAGGAAGGCCCAAGAAGTACCTATACTGCTACGGTAGTAGAGTGAGCCCTAACCAGGCAGGACGGAACTTTACCATTAAATTCATAGGGCTGAGAGAGGTTTCACCAAATCCACCTAGTGACAGTGGAGCAAGAAACTAGCTGTCCCATGCAGGAACCCTAAGGAATGACAAAGAGGTAGTCAGACTCGCAGATAGAAGCTGTAGCAGAGAAGTAAACTTTAACAGCTTGAACCACATCCAGACAGTGGAGAGAGATTTCTATAGGATGTTTCAGCACAGGACATAAGGATGGTAAAACAATGTCCTGGACACCTTAGGCCTCAGGACTACCTTATCCTTGGGGAAAACCAGAAAAGGCTCCTTAGAAGACAAGACCACCAACTCTACCAAACACCACCAAACACCTGGCAGAAGCGATGACGATGAGGAGGGAAGCTCTGTGAGTGAGTAGGGTCAGAGTCTGAAAGAGCGGCTTTTGCAGTGCCAACAAAACTAAGTTGAAGTTCCATATATTCAATGGAGTGCATACAAGGGGGATGGCATGAACGACAATGTGGAATTGCCAACAGAGAGTCTGTCAGGAGCGTCACTACCTCCACCTACCATGAGAATATCAGAACATTTTTGGGGAGATCTTGGCACGTGTGACAGCATCAAGAAAAGCGGAAGGAGAAAAACTCAAGCTTGTAACCAGAGGTGCACCGAAATGAAAATTTCAAAACGGAAACTAAAAATGGACAAAAAAAAAGGGCCAGGCCAAAACTACTGAAAAATAGGATTTTTGTACTCACCGTAAAATCGTTTTCCCTCCGTTCATTGAAGGACACAGGGCAACAGATCGTAGATCCTGTACTGTAGGGTATATCGCCACCTGCAGGAGAAGGACGCTAGGCACACAACAAAAGACAGCCTAGGGATGGCCCCTGCTGGTGGCCCAACCCCCCACCTGCTGACAAGTCTCCAGTAAGTAACAAGCAGTTAGGAGTACACACCCAATATAGAGGGCGGGACCTGTGTCCTTCAATGAACGGAGAGAGTTTTTCAGGTGATCCCAGTCGCCATACAACAGCTACTGAAAAAGTGCAGGTTTGAGCATTTTTAAAGGGGACCAACACTAGCGACCTTTGGTGGCCTGGTGAGCCAACACCAATGGCAGCGCTGGTCACTTAAAGGGGAAATGTCCCATTCAGTCTGTGTCCTGCCGGTGAGCATACTCTTTGAAGGACCATGACCTTGAACCTATAAACCCCCCTGCTGTACAAAAATCCAAGGACAGTGCCTACTGTAGGATCCACTGCTCTAAGCACATTGCAGGCCGGCACTGCATCTTTGATTGATTTGCCAGTACCCAAATATCTGAAGGTAGTTGCATAACTGTCCCGTTGACATTTACACCTGGGAAAACATTTTAAACACATAGGAACGAATTCATTAAGTGTGTCCTTTTTATGTTTACATAATTAATGTTTAACATCATTCCAATGCTAATTTTTTTTTTTTAAAGTAAGGTGACATGCAAAGTAACTATTCATTTTTCAAACAAATAGCTTGTTTTTCACATAGCAGAAGAAAACCAAATGAGATATTAGATTTAAAGCCAAAATGTTTAGTTTTTTTAATCTAGTTTCACATTTTAAAACTGCAAGTAAAATTAACTTATGACGTATGAAACCTTTCCCTTTGTGATTTTAGTAATACTATTCTATGTAAAAATACAATTTAAGCATGTAATATCACATACTGGAGCTTAATGAATTCCTATGCGTTTTAAAAGTTTTCCCAGGGATAAATGCTCCGATAACAATGGCATCTATACTGTAGGTATACCTGTACTAGTAGTATGCAGGAACTTCGATGCACTAGCAGACACTTCCATGGTTACTCGCGGAAAGCGCAAATCTTTCTAGAAAAGGAATGCTTGGTCATATCCTCTCTTACACCTATTTGTTCAGTGAGGATGCATATCATAGCCTAAGCCAGGGGTGCCCATAAGGACGATCGCGATCTACCAGTCGATCGCGTAGCAATCAGTGGTAGATCGCGATGGCCTCTCCTCCCGCCTGTGGTGCTTCTCTGGATCCCCGCTGCTCTCACCATCTGTATGCAGCGGGGATCCGGGAAGAAGGGAAAGAACCGCTGCAGCCCGCGGCGGAGGAGGGAGCCGCTGTCACAGAACTAAGGCCGAGTGGTGAGGAGAGAGAGAGACGCTCGGCCAGGTTCTGAAAGCCGGCGCCTCTCTCTCTCCCCTCACCGCTCGGCCTTAGTTCTGTGACAGTGGCTACGCCCCCCATCGGCTGCAGCGCTTCTTTCACTTCTCCTCGGATCCGCCGCTGCCTCTGCCCGGGAGAGCAGCGCGGATCCAGAGGAGAAGTTGCAGACCCCCTCTGTGCGTGGTTGAGTGGCAGAGGATTGGTACATATCAGTGATCAGCGATCAGCTGATCACTCCAGTGTTTTTAAATAACTGGGGCACATATTACTATGTGTCTCCAGTTATGAACAGGATGTGATTTACATCATACAGAGACTCCTCCCCATTCAGAAACTGGATGATAATAAAATATTTTATGAATGAATGGGAAGCCTCTGTGCTTCCCATTCATTTAGAACAGAGGCTGCAGAAAAAGAGATTAGGGATTTTCTATAGAAGAAAAAAAAAAAAAAGGTATAAAACAGAAAATATATATTAAATAGCCAAGTCAAAGCACTATAGTAACGATCTTTCTTCAATGTGTAATTAAAAAACAAGTAGGTTTTCAGTGAACCTTTTTAAACAGACTTCAGATGTAATAGTAATGGATACACACAAAATTTCATAATGTTTGTGCAATACCAAATAAATGCTCAGGACACTCAGGACTTTGCGAGTTATTATCGCTACTTAAAGGCCAAGTTTACATTTCTGACCATGTTTCATGTTAAACCCATTCTTTGGGTGCAACATGGTCAGATAGCAACCTCTCTTGCCCCCCACTTACCTGAATTGCAAGTTCTTCTCCCCGCAGACCTGTCTACATTTTTTAATATGGCTGTCATTCATTGACAGATCCTTTGACAGGACTGCGGCAGGGAGACTTGTAGTTCTCAATGGAAGAACAGTGATGTCACCACACCTGTATCCCATTGGCACCTCTCTCCAATCCATGTTACTGCATGTCTGCACATGGATAGGAGGAAGAGTCTGCACGAGTCAAGGCACTGCATCTGTGATCGCGATTGCAATGCCTTATTGCCTTCTATGCAAAACAAAATAAATGCACAATTTTTTTTAATGAGGAAGCATGGATTTTATTCATTTTTTTTAGTTGGAATTTCCCTTAATGGATGAAGAAAGAAATAATATGCATGACTATATTTAATCGACTGTTTTTTTTAGAAGTTCCATACCAATTGCAAGATAAATTTGAATTTAAATTACAAATAACCATTTACCTTTCTGCATCCTGTAGATGTATTAACTTTAGTTAAAGAAAAATATAAAAAGTCACAATTGTTAACACCCTAAACTACAATAATGCTAAATGTAAAATCTTTTAATGTGTGTGACATCTGCATTCTTTATTTTCATATGTTTGAGGAACAATTAAGGGCCAGGCAGTAATTTGACATTCAAAAAAAATGTGTAACGCACACCATCCTTCTATAATAATAATGATAATCATAAGCATCATCATTACCTGTATAATGAAAGACAGTAATACTCTAAAACTGAGAAGACATAAGGAATCCCCTAGAATAAACTGTTTGAACAAGGGATAATTCCTACTGTCCAACACTTAGCAACTGTTTGAGCCCAGCATTCACCTCCTTTCCCTGGGTGCAATGGCTGCTCTGGAGGACATGCTCACTCTTCACTCACAGTTCAGTTCCAACAATGTGGTGGCTCACACATCAAGCCCTTTGACTGGGTAAAAAGCATCAGAGAGATAGGATCCTGGTGAGGATCATGATCTGTTAGGTACAAGAAATATTCATTGAATACCGCTACCAGTGATACCGGTACCGGTGTGCAGCTACATTTTTTTAGAAAGTTAGGGTATATTTAATGCTCTAATGATGCATGCGTCTGCTAACAAACTCCATATTTACAACGGATAAAAAAAAAAAAAAAAATTAAAAAGGTCACTGTGTTCCACCATGAAAGCACTAAAATAGCTTGGCAAACAGGAACTGATGTTTTCTGTTCAACATCAGGGAGAAGAATGTAACATCGATAAGGAAAGTTTCATGTAGCGCCACCTTGAGAAAGTATTTTGGAGCTTTTCCTGTTTTTTTCATTACAACCTGAGAGGGGCCAGTGCCTCCCCCAACACCTTGGTGAATATTCAATCCAATGTTTTTTTAGGACCCGTTCCTCTTTGGCCACGAAAAAAAAAACATCTACTGAAATTTTTCTTCTCTGGGAAGGACTTCTTATCCGCTGTTCTCTCCAGTGCTGCTTCAAGTTACGGACTGAACAACAAATCCCCTGAAAAGTGCAGATTGCACAATTGCAATTTGGAGGCTTAATCACCTTCCCATGTCTTAAACCACAGCGCTCTGCGAGAGGTATTAATCAAAAGCAGATCTGGCCAACAGTCTAACTTCAGCGGAGTTATCCGCCACATAACCCACTGCTTTGAACAGTATGTGGAAGGACTCCCAACATCGGTTCTCTTGGAGTTCTTGCCATTAGGTGAGTTTTCAGCTGTGCTAACCAGAACTCTGAATTTCTGGTGACGCACCTGGTAGCAATGCAGGTTTTAGATTTGCCAAGGTTGAATCCCATGCTCTCTTAAGCAAAACTTCAATTTTGCTGTCCATGGGGTCCTTTAGATTACCCATATCCTCAAAGGCCAAGTCGGTATTTTTTTTAGACTCTAGACAAGGGAGCATTCAATTTTGGTACTTTGTTCCAAATCAAGGATGGGTCCTCATCAAAAAGAAACGTTCTCTTTAAATTATGAGATAAAAATGGTTTATTTTCTAGTTCTGACGACACTTTTAACACCGATTCTGAAAAGGTACTTTATGAATGGGAAAGAGTCTTGCTTTCTTCCTCTGCGAACCCTGGTACATTAAATCATACCTACATTTGGGCAAGCAGCAGGGCTAAATGTAGAGGGGGGAGCCGTTTTGTACAAGTGATCTTGAGCAGCTGTACAGCCGTCCAAGATCACTTGTAAGCAGCCTGATTCTCACTCCCTCACCCGCTCTTCTGGGGGACCCAGGACCACGGCAAATTAGATCTGGATGGAGAGCGAGGAACAAAAGCGGAGAACGTCCGATGTCCGCTCTGCTCCGTATAAGAACTGACAGGAATGCTGCACTCGCAGCCAGGAGAACAAGCACAGTACTGTGCTAGAACTCCTGTATTGGAGGTGACAGAGTCAATAAAGAGAACCTGTCACCCCCAAATGCTATCACACAGGGGCTAAAGTTAAGTGGAAAAAAGTTTTAAAAAAAAATGTACAAAAAATTATTACAATTGGAAATAAAAATGTAAAAAATTGATAAAGTAAAAAAATAAGTAAATGAAAAATAAATTTGTTAACAAAGTAATTAAATGTAATAAAAACTAAAACCACTCCCACTATCTGCATGCGAGTAAACACATGCATAGGGCATGGTGTGTGAGCGGAGTTGGCGATCCGTGACCGCACAGCAATCGTGCACGAAACCCTGAAGATGGCCACGAAATCGCACACCACCGCTGATCGCGCTGGCAGTGCCATTAATTTCTAATGGCACCCCACTTGTGCCAGGCAGTTTTCCACCACAATACCGTGCAATCGCGGTTGAAAACACCAGTGTGTGTCGCGAAAAAAAGGTACATGTACTTTTTTTCAGCCATTGCCAACCCATTGAAATGAATGGGGCCACAGAGCAACTGTTGTACGCAACCACAAACGATTGCCCAAGTCTGCACCAGCCCTAAAGCGTAAATTCACTTTCCAAAGTAATTTGGGAAAATTGAATTACCTGCACAAATCTGGCCCCCTTTCCCTCCCTGCTATATTTACCTTTCAGCGATCGGTCCTGCTCGTCCGCCAGTACGGGTGTACAGATGTTCCTCACTTACCGACTTACCTGTTTTGCGACCACTCGCACTTACGACGGACCGCCGATCGACCTCCGACCTTCCGCGTCCTGGTCACTGCGACGGGGCTCGGGCGGAAGTGACATCCCCCGATCTTCACTGCAGGTCTCGGTAAGTATTTCCATTGCCGGATGTACAGTACACTGTTCGGTACTGTACATCAGCAACGCTATACAGTACTGTACTAATGCAGTATAGTACTGTATAGAGTTCCTCACTTAACGACCAATCCGTTTAACGACCTGGTCGTAGGAACGGAACTCGGTCGTTAAGTGAGGAATACCTGTACTATCTGTACCTGTTCCATGTATTCTGAATTTCGCTCGCAAATTGCACTTGCTGGTCAGCGCAGTCACCTGACGGCACTGACCAAAGAGAAGCTCTTTTTAGCACTGCAAAATATGGTTTTGGTTAAACTGATTTTTTTGTATCAGGACAAGTAGATTCTCATGAGGGACAAGTAGATCGGGCCCCTGCTTTAGTCCTTGGACAAGTATTTTTTTTTTTTTAAATGTCTACACCCCTGCACATACATATATCTCACGTATATAGACACACAGTCATGTGAAAAAGTAAGCACGCCCCATATAAATTGTTTAAACATACAAACAATGGATCTTGATTTAAACAGTGCCTATAAATAAAAGGGTATATACTTGAACGAAGAACGAATAAAACTAAGTTTTGAAATTGCAGATTTGGCACATAGAAAAAGTAAGTACTCCCCTACATTTACACCCCC
>NW_017308298.1:20688-39563 GCF_000935625.1 Nanorana parkeri | reverse complement strand
CAGGTGAAACCGGTCAGAACCCCTTTGTGATGGGATATGTACACTGTACGTCCCCGCCACGAAATGCCCAAATTATTGATCACGTAGACTGTATGTGATCAGCCACCGGGGGCTGTGGAATTGAGTATTGAGGCATCCATTAATGAGAGATAGGCTTTTTCAGACACCCAATCCCTTGCAGGAATCGGGTGTCTCATAATGATAGCAGTGCAGTATTTACTGCAATTGCTGTCACTGACAGCTGGTACAGATCGGAATCCCAATGTGTACCGGCTTTTTTCTACAATGTTTCATAATAGAAAACTACATGCTTCTACTTTATCCTTCACTGACAGGATCAGGGTCACGTAAATGAAGAAGCAGTCATAGTGACAACAATTCACAATGACTGCTTGATATAATTAAAAATAAATACAAGTGTTAAAAATTATATACAATATATTTGTATGCTATTATTCTTGAAACAACTAATTGATAAAATCGATTATAATCAAATAATGAGAATCGTTATTCTCATTATCGATTAGTTGATTTTCGATTAATTGAATCCCCCCCGCCACTCTGCTCCTCCCTGCAGGTGTCGGCTGCACTGGCCTGTGTCCCTTTCATTCCCCGCCTGTATCGGCAGAGGCAGCAGGGGCACAGACCTCTGCAGTCGGCACTAGCGGGGAGGAGAGACTGCGCTATGTGTTATTTTAAATTGCAATAGCAAATAGCAGGCAGGCTATTGCACCCACCCACTGCCTGCTGTCAATCAGCAGGAGAACCTGAAGGAGAAGCACATTAAGGTCATGGAGTGGCCTAGTCAGTCTCCAGACCATAATCCTATAGAAAATTTATGGAGGGAGCTGAAACTTTGAGTTGCCAAGCAACAGCCAAGAAAGCTTAAAAGAAGAACTATGAAGCGAGTGCTTTTCACTCACCTCATAGTTCTAGCCGACCTGTGACAATGAGATTGTCACAGGTCGGCTCAGTAGATCGGGAAGTGAGCGAACACATACCGGCGTTCGATCACTTCTCGATCCTGTTACGGCTTTCTGCCGTGACAGAGAAGGAACTGGATTCCCCCCTCCCCGCTCCTCCAGCGCTGACTGGCAGGAACGGACGGGGGAGGGTACAGCTGGCTCTGCCTCTAGGTAGGCAGAGCCAGCTGTCACTCACGCAGCTGGGCGGATCCAGACATAATTGTCGGGATCTGCTTCAGCTGTGGCGTCTCAGTGTAACGCGAGCTGTGGCTCGCGGTATACTGAGCTTGGGGTGACGGGAGGACGCTAGTTTGTGTCCTCCCGTTACCCTAATGAGAACTATGTGGAAAAGCCCTAACACCATAGTTCTCCTTTAAGGATTTAGAGAAGATCTCTAAAGAAGAGTGGACCAAAATCCCTCCTTAGATGTGTGCAAATCTGGTAACCAACTGCAAGAAACGTCTTACCTCTGTGCTTGCCAACAAGGGTTTCTCCACTATGTACGAAGTGATGTTTTGCTTGGGGATCAAATACTTATTTTACTCACTGAACTGCAACTGAATTCATAACATTTGTATCATGTGTTAAAAATTATAGACCTTTCACTTCTTTGTAAGTGGACAAACTTACAAAATCTGCAGGGGATCTAACTCCATGAAACTAATTAAAAAATCTCTCTCTCTCTCGCTCTCAAAATCATTGGATGCAGATGTTCCAATCACCTCCATGGCTACAGGTGTCTAAATTCAATCACCTAGGCATGCAGACTGCTTCTACAAACATTTGTGAAAGAATGGGTTGCTCTCAGGAGCTCAGTGAATTCAAGCGTGGTACCGTGATAAGTAGCCACCTGTGCAATAAGTCGATCTGTGAAATTTCCTTGCTACTAAATATTCCACAGTCAACTGTTAGTGGGATTATAAAAAAGTGGAAGCAACTGGGAACAACAGCTACAAAGTGGTAGGCCACGAAAAATGACAGAGGGGGTCAGCACATGCTACAAACCTCCAAACTTTATGCGGCACAACAACAACAGTATGTAGAGATTTTCATGGAATGGGTTTCCATGGACGAGCAGCTGCAGCCAAGCATTACATCACCAAGTGCAATGCAAAGCGTCGGATGCAGCGGTGTAAAGCATGCCGCCACTGGACTCTAGAGAAGTGGAGACTTGTTCTCTGGAGTGACTAATCACGCTTCTTCGTCTGGCAATCCGATGAACGTGTTCGGGTTTGGCGGTTGCCAGGAGAATGGTACTTGCCTAACTGCATTGTGTCAAGTGTAAAGTTTGGTGGCGGGGGATAATGGTGTGGGGCTGCTTTTCAGGGGTTGGGCTTAGCCCCTTAGCTCCAGTGAAGGGAACGCTTAAGGCATCACCATACCAAGACATTTTGGACAATTTCATGCTTCCAACTTTGTGGACGCCTTCCCAGAAGAGTTGAAGCTGTTATAGCTGCAAAGGGTGGGCCAACTCAATATTGAGCTAGATCATATGCGAATAAGGAGCAGAATGAAAAATCATGCACACATGTTCCTTGAAAGTAATTGAGTGATGTTTCTTCGATAACATTATCTCATACATTTGAGAGGGAAATTAAAATAACATGTCAACAGGTTAAACTTTAAAAGCCAATTATAAAAATGTCCTAGCAAACAAGATTTTATGAATACATTGTCTTTAGGGCTGCAGCTAACGATTATTTTAATAAATTGATTAGCTAGCTGATTATTAACCGATTAAATCGGATGAAAAAAACCTGTAATTTATTTTAAATAAAATACACAAATGCAGCATTACAGAAAGTTTACTTCAGAATAAACCGGTATGCACATTTTTTGAAATCGCACTGCAACGGAGGGCATTGCAGTACCATGTGTTCCAGTGCGGGCGATCACACTGCGGACGGGAGGTGCATTTGGGATCCATTGAAATGAATGGCACCGCAACGCACCTCCTGCAGCAAAAAATGTCAGGCCGAAACTGAAAATGTTCCCACCTTTTACATATATATATTTTTTAAATAATGATATGTATTATATTAGACATTTTAATTAGTTTCATGGATTTAAAATAATGTGAATTGTAAAACTCTAAGTCAATATAATAAAATAACCAACCTTTTATTTAAAAATTAATGTTAGTTTAACTTTTTTTGCATTTTTTGGTCTGTCCCTGAATGGACTGCGCTGTTGTGAACAGAGCCCAAAAATACCATAGGGATACATTGGGATGCTTTTCTGGTCTGGTAACAAACGCTTCTGGTCTGGCTATGGTGTGAACAAGCCCGCAGTGCAATCGGACAGGTGGCAAAACATTGCCTGCGTTTTGGTCCACTGCGAGCGCAAAAAATGTTGCATGCTCTATTGTTTGCGTTTGCAGTGGACCAGAACACAGGCAATAATTTGCCACGTTGCCGATCACATGCGGGCGGCGTGGCTGCGGTGCTATTGACTTCAATGCACCGCCATAGTGCCACTCTGGAACGTACCGCAATTGGTGTGAATTAGCCCTAAAGCAGATTGAAGTCGTTTCAAAACACTGTTGAATACAAGAATGCTTTGTTGCAAAATAGTCCAAATAAAACTGTCCAAACACTGCATAAAACTGGAGCTGTGATTGGACCTGCCAGCACTAGCTGGCTCGACAAAAGTCGATTATTAAATTGCCGTTTGGTTGCAGTCACTGTCTGTCTGAAAAACAATTTTTCACCCAACTCCCTTGCAATCAGCTGCTGTCACTGTTCGGGTGTTCTGACAGCGGCGGGCCACTGCTGCTAGAAAACAATAGGCCAACAGTGGAAATGTATCCATCACACTAATTAGCACGGATGGAGGAATCCAGCCAGCTCACAGGCTAAAAAAAAAGAAAATGTTTTTTTTTTTAACAAAGGATTTTAAATAAAGGATATCATCACACTTTTGTTGATACTCCGCAAGCAGTTGGCTGCAAAACAGGTAAAAAGAAAACAATAAATAACAGATATTAAATGGTTATACAAGTTTATCCTAAAATCCAACATTTCCTAAATATTCAAATTATTTTAACAATGCATTTTAGACTTTCTGTCCTGTATATTTTTCATTGAACTACCCCCTAATATCCTTTTTCTGTACTTTCATCCTCCCTTCTACCTATTTTCCACACTCCGCCACCCAAACTCACTCAGATCTTAGTTACTCAAATAATGCTGCTTTTTCATTCTCTTGACTGTCTCCTAGATTGAAGTCTGATAAATATAAAATTTGACAAGGATGTGTGTTCAATTATTTTTAGTAGATTAAATCTTTCATTACATTTGAAATAACAACGAAATAAATAAAATGAAAAATCAGAAAACAGTGTATAAACTGACATTTACATTTAGCTATTTAAATCATGCACATTCATAATGAAAAGACTGTACAAACCTACAAAAAAGTAGAACTTTTACTTACTCTGAATCAATAATCCTTTGCTTAAGAGCTATTAATGCTGCTACATATTCATTTAAACTCTGAAATAGGAAAAACAGCATGCTGTTAGACTAGATACTCATACTTTAGAATCAGTATAACATTGAAGACAATTGAATGCGCAATTCTGGAGCCAGTTTACAATTTTAGCCAGGAGATATTACTGTACCTACAACAACTATGTCCTGGTCGCACTTGACAGTATGCCTGAAAGGGGGCAAAAAGACACTAGTAGGGCCGAGAGAAAAAAAACAAAACAAAAAAAACACAACAACTTTAATGAAAGACAACTGAAACATCAATTAGTGCAAGTGAAAAAAAAAACCCTTTTGTGGTTCAATCTCTCACAATTCATCGACAACCTGTTCAAAATTGCTGGCTGACAATAGATTTTTACATTTGAACGTTTCCTGAGGGAGGGGAATCTGATCCACGTTGACCTGGCTTAGTCATGCTGGGGCTTGATAGGACATGCCGATTTGGGATGTGCTCGGAAACAGCACAAATGTGCAGCAAACTACATTGGCTATAGTTACACACCATGTAATTGAAATTGTTGCAAATTTGAGCCTTGCCTAAAAAATGGATAGGTCTTCCCAACTTATGATTTTGGACTGTATGTGGTGTAGCCCCACTATCGGTAGGAGTTATTGAGGAGGAGGAAGTAGCAGAAGGACACCAAGTAGAAGTTTGTATAGGGGACTGACAACTAGCACAAACTGGGGCTTTCAGGCAAAATGCTGACAAAACAGTTCCATGTCTATATTGCTCCAATTGGTAACCACCTGGAACTGTGATCAAATAGCTGCAGCTTTGGTGGAAAACGAACAGTGATAATCATAAAGGGCCGATCCGCTGTATTTGTGAGAGAGGTTTACGACCTTGTAAAGATATAAATCTAGTTCTTCCCTCCTTTGTGAGTTAACCGTGCAAATTATGCCCCAGAATAGGCTAAATGGTGAGAACAAACTCTCCCAGGGAGAGCTTACGATTAAGCCTAGGATCCTTGGTTTTGAGCACAACTGACACTTCCCCACAAGCATAAGATTTATTCTCTGCCACATCATGAGCAGCAATCAACATCCTTCCCCTTAAGGATGTCCTTCTTAAAAGGATATTTAAACCCTCAGGGGTTTTTGCATATATCTACTGCTAGCAAGCAGTAGATACAGTTGTGTGAAAAAGCATTGGCCTTCTCCAGGGAACCACAGTGAGAGCCATTATCCACAAATGGCAAAAACATGGAACAGTGTGAACCTTCCCAGGAGTGGGCGGCCAACCAAAATTACCCCAAGAGCGCAGCGACGACTCATCCAAGAGGTCACAAAAGACCCCACAACATCCGAAGAACTGCAGGCTTCACTTGCCTCAGTTCAGGTCAGTGTTCATGATTCCACCATAAGAAAGAGACTGGGCAAAAATGGCCTGCATGGCAGAGTTCCAAGACGAAAACTGCTGCTGAGCAAAAAGAACATAAAAGCTCGTCTCCGTTATGCCAGAAAACATCTTGATGATCCCCAAGACTTTTGGGAAAATACTCTGTGGACTGACGAGACAAAAGTTGAACTTTTTGGAAGGTGTGTGTCCCATTACATCTGGCGTAAGAGTAACACCGCATTTAAGAAAAAGATCATACCAACAGTAAAATATGGTGGTGGTAGTGTGATGGTCTGGGGCTGTTTTGCTGCTTCAGGACCTGGAAGACTTGCTCTGATAAATGGAACCATGAATTCTGCTGTCTACCAAAAAATCCTAAAGGATAATGTGTGGCCATCTGTTTGTGACCTCAAGATGAAGCGAACTTGGGTTCTGCAGCAGGACAATGATCCAAAGGCAAGTCCACCTCTGAATGGCTGAAGAAAAATAAAATGAAGACTTGTAGTGGCCTAGTCAAAGTCCTGACCTAAATCCTATTGAGATGCTGTGGCATGACCTTAAAAAGGCGGTTCATGCTCAAAAACCTTCCAATGTGGCTGAATTACAACAATTCTGCAAAGATGAGTGGACCAAAATTCCTGCACAGCGCTGTAACAGACTCATTTCAAGTTATCGCAATCGCTTGATTACAGTTCTTGCTGCTAAAGGGTGGCCCAACCAGTTATTAGGTTTCAGGGGCAAACACTTTTTCACACAGGGCCATGTGGGTTTGGATTTTGTTTTCCCTTAATAAAACCTTCCTTTAAAAACTGCATGTTGTGTTTACTTGTGTAACTGTGACAAACGTGCAAAACAATGAAAAGTCAGGGAGGGGGGCAAAATACTTTTTCACACAACTGTTTATGCAAAAACATTTTTTTTTAAAAGTTACGAAAAAAAAAAACTTACCTGCGTCTCCACCGCACGCTACAGTACGAAGATCTGAAAAATCTCGGGTGGCCGCAAAGGATCATGGGAAGAGTGCATGCGCAGTACAGATCTTCGGCCGGGAGACGCACAGGGTAAGTCAATGCACGCAGCCCAGCAGTGTGCACCCGCACAGATTCCGTGGGACACAGAAGACAGAGCAGTCAGCGCCGGATCAGAGACCGGCACTAGCGCTGGAGAGGCTGCTGAAAACTACAAGACAGGTGATCGGATCAAGAGGCATCATTTAAGGCAAGTCCTTGTACTAACATTTGGAGGGGGTGGGGTATCCTTTAATGTCACTTTAATGCTAGGGGGAACAAAATAAGCTAGGGCTATCACACCACGCCCTGAGTGGGAGCGGAGACCAGGAGAGGTACTGCAGGAATATCTGCTGTGACAGCAAGTGCTGAGGAGGTACCTGATATGACTGGTGCCTCGGGGGTGAAAGGGCATTTCTCAACTGTCGCCCCCCTGTTTTGCAAATCCTGTATGGACATAGTTAATGAATTCTGGACTGAATGCATCTGAGTAAGCGCAGTACGAAGAGAAGCATGTTTTGCACTGGTGGATGGCCTGCCCTGTGAGGCATTAGAAAACTTAAAAATTTAAATAATTCAGCCTTCCTGGCTGAAGCTGGAAATAGAACGCCTCTAAGGTCTCGTTCACACCTAGGCGTATTGCATATGCGCGACCGTCGCGCGTTTTTTTACCGCGATTCGCGGTAAAAAAAGTCTTGCGACCGTCGCGCGTTTCCGGAGGCTACTTGGCTGTATCCCAATGGAAACGCGCAACAAAACGGCCCAAAGTAGTACATGTACCTTTTCAGGCGTGGGCCGTTTTGTAGCGCGTTAGGGACGGGTGGAAATACGCCAAGGTGGGAACGAGACCATTGAATACAATGGGATTTATATTTTTGAGCGTTTTGTAGAGCGTTTGTCGAGCGTAGAACGCGCTACAAAACGTTCAGGTGTGAACGAGGGTTAAGCTGAAGTTCAGCTGTTAACCTTGGTACTGTCCAAGTCCTAAAAGGGGAGGAGTGCTGCCATGTTCCAACTCTTTAGCTTGTGACGGGCAGATGGAAGTCAACTCCTTGCTATCAGACAGGAGACATGAGCAGAAAAAAAAAAACCAGACCAGACTGAAAAACCAAGTACCACCCAGTGCATCCAGACTACACCAACAGTGAAACATGAATGAAACCAGTAAACAATAGATACTAAAAGAGGGGGCGACAAATAAAACGGAAGGAAATATGTACATTGTCTGGGCTATCTAGCTACGAGTATATGATCGTTTCCACTGCAAGCATGTGCAAAAATAAAAATGAGCCCAAGCAGACCTGAGACATCAACAGGCCAATTAAAAATTAGACACTCAGGGCTAACTTATCTGAAAGTCGTGGCAGATATAATGATGAATGGGTGATGTGGGTGGAAGAACTGTAGTAAATTAAAAACGTAATCTGAGCCCATATTGCCCTGAAAACGCGCAGGAGGGAGTGCTCAATTTATTTTTCTATTTTAAAAAAAGTAAATGTCAAAAAAATAATTAAAAAAATAATTTTCAAAAATGAAAATTATCCCCTCCCCCCCACACACGTATTATTAGACATGTGCAAAGACTAAAAATGCATTTCAGATGAAATGAACGAAAACTAAAAACGTTTTAATTTGTTTCATCAACAAAACAAAGTTTTATGCTATTTTGGATTCAGCCATTGGCGTGTTCTGGAGGCAGGGCGCATGATGTCATATGACACCGCACGTGTTGGGCGGCGCCATCTTGGTGTATATCTAGGTATACACCAAGATGGCGCCGCCTATATCGGCGTGTGACGTCACCTGGCGCCACACATGCATGGCGTCATGCTCCCTGCCTCCAAGATGGTGGCACGCATTCGCAGAACGTACTGGTGGCCAACAAATTATTATGTGCCTGAATACATTTTTCGTATATTCGGGCAAATAGTAATTCATTAATTTAACATGTAGTCTAGGTTTTGTATTCTGTTTTTTATTTTTACTTTTCTAGATACGCTTACTTGAAAAAAGGGTACTGCATGAAATCCTGACACTTTATTTTTATAGATTTTAGTTTGACATTTATAGTTTACCTGCTGTTGTTTTATTTAATAAGAATACTTATATTGTGCCTACAAGTTTAATACCTTTGAATATAAGTTTTATTTTATCATACTTTTTAATATGTTTCTTTGGGGCTTAACAAAATGGGAGTCTTTAAATGGTGTGGATATTGGAAAAAATGGGTATGGTCACTGAGGGGCGCTGTAAAGCTTTCTCGCACAGGGCGCCTAAAGCCGGCCCTGATGTAATGAGCTAGTACATTGTGCTATAATATATTTTTGTGATCCATGTATAACAAACAAAAAGAGATTGGAAAAAGAACACCAACACACCTAAATTCCAAAGATCTGCTCACGAGATGAACTTCGCTTCAGAAATGACAAAGAGCAATGGATCTGACACAAATATGAATGCCTGAATAAGCTTGATAGGAAAAAAAAAAAAATGAAAACTGACCTTAACGACCGCCACATGATTACAAATGCCACAACACAAAAATGTGAAACAATACAACACCCCCACGGGGAAGAGCAATCACAAAATGACAACACCGAACGATGAAGAAACTCCACACACATGACAGGACATAGGAAAAGTGACCCTCGTTTCCAATATGTATTGAACACAAAAACATTAAAGAATATGTAGCAGATCGGCAAGTAAGCCAAAACTGCATAGCTGCATAGACAATGAAAGGAACAAGAACTGAGCACCGAATCCACATCAAAGGACTGGTAAGCTGCAACATTTTTGAATTTTCCATAACATTGAGGGACATTCAGGAATTTAGAAACGGTTGGGTTACTGCTGCCTACAGGAGGTGGGACACCGGCAAACAGAAATCGCAAGCCAGTCCTTCTTCCGATTCGGAGGATTCCTCCGTGGAAGAAATATCCTCAGTGGGGTTATTGCCAGTTACATAACACCACAGCACTGTTAACTGACAAGGTTTGAAAGAGTCTATTAATCCTCTGATGAACTACCCCAAGGTCACAAGTTTGAGTTCCTTGAAAAGAAGGATGGTTCCCCAAAACCCTGTGTGCATTCTCAAATGGAAGAAGTTCTCTATGTTAACTAGTCCGACAATGCTACAGCGGTAGCATACATAATCATCGGGGTCACAAGACGTTTTGCAGCACTAGGAGGAGACAGAAAAAAAATTCCTAAGATTGGCAGAGACTCATGTACCGGTTCTGTCAGCGTTTTTCATTTCCATGGTGGAAAATTAGCCGGCAGACTTTCTCAGTTGTCAGCAGCTAGATCAGGGAGAGTGATCATTAAATATGGAGGCGTTTCAGCACATCTCGTCAGCGCTGGGGCACACCGGACGTAGATCTTCTAGCATCCAGATACAAACAAGCTGGTTGGGTTTGTATCCAGATCTAGGGATTTAAAAAAGGAGAACTATGAGGTGAGTGCTTTTCACTCACCTCATAGTTCTAGCCGACCTTCTAAGGAGAACTATGGGGAAAAACACTGACCCCATAGTTCTCCTTTAAAAGGCAGTAGATGCTCTGGTAACTTTGTGGGATCAATTCAGCCTGATTTATGCTTTTCCACCATTGAAGATTCTTCTGCATCTCCTTTGCAGAATAGCCTTAGAAGGGATTCCAGTGATCCTGGAGGATACCAGTTGGCCCAGGAGAGTGTGGTTCACAAATATCCTACATCTGTCTGTTAAACCTCTATGGAGGCTCCATCTCAGGGTAAATCTACCACCCTGATTCTCACTCACAGGGTTTGATGGCATGGCGGTTGAGCCCAGGTCATAAGAGAAAAGGGCTCAAAGAAACGTTATTCTTACTTTATTACAAGCACGGAAGCTCTCGTCTCATAGAGTATATTACCGAACATGGAAAGCAAACTTTGCTTGGTGTGAAAACAGGAACTTGGACCCTAGAGGTTTCTTGATGGGCCAGAGCATTTCTACAATCAGGGTTGGATCAGAGGTTCGCCCAAAGTACGTTTAAGGGCTAAATTTTCGAAACAGTTCTTTCGAGAGACCTTGGCTTCACATTTTCTAGTAAAGGAATTTGTTCAGCTCCTCCTAGATGTCCTCCTTTTTTGGCGCTAGTGGACTTCCATGCATGTCACTTCCAGTTGCATCGATTCCGGTCCCGGTATCTCTGACGCCAGTCTTCTTGGATTTGTTTGGTAAGACAACTTTCGGTGCTCAGTTCTTGTTCCTTTCATTGCACCAACAAAAAGTTTTTTTAATTCTCAGGACCAGACAGTCTTTCTTTTCGCATCATAACCTTAAATCAGGGTACTGTGTTGCTCTCCTTTTCTCCAGATCTTCAGAATCCTATGGAGGAGTCATCGCATTCTTTGGATATTGTAGGGGCGTTACGGGTATAGCTCAACGTTACCTCTTCTTTGCAACAGTCAGATTTGCTGTTTATTCTCCTTTTTGGATCAAAGAGGGGTTTCTCTGCCTCCTGTTCTACTATGGCAGGTTGGATTAGACAGGTCATTCTTTGGGCTTATTCTAAAAAGGATGTGTCCCTGACTTTTCCAATCATGGTCCATTCCACCAGAGCTGTCTACTTCCTGCGTGCTTTCTAACCAGGCATCTGCTCAGCAGATTTGGATATGCGGTCCATTCATACCTTCACTAGGTTTTATAAAAAGGTGGATGTGCAGGCATCAGCAGATACTGATTTTGGCTGTATAGTCCTGCAGGTGATAGAGTAGGTTAATCCTGTGCTGCGCACACTAGTGGTTGTGGTCCATGCCCACCCCTCGATTATTGCTTTTGGACATCCCATCAATCATGATTCCTGCTATGTATGATCAAGAACTAGGATTTTTGACTTGCCTGTAAAACCCTTTTCTTCCCATGTCACAGGACACAGGACCCTCCCCTGTATGTCATCTATTGCTTGCAAATAAATGAGGATCTGCGGTAGTGGGAGGGGTTATATAGGCTCCAAACTGTTGTGGCCAGTGATCTGATAATACCGATATTTAGCCCATCCATCATAATATCTCCTGTGTCCTGTACTGTACCCCAAGAAAAGCAGCTAAGTCACAAATCCTATGCTTTCAGCAGTTAATGGTTCTTTACATTTCACTTGAGGTAAGGTGGCTGTGTGAGTAATAATCCAACATATTATGAAGGTAATATTGTAAAGTCTCTAGTGCTAGGGTTTTCAGGCAAAATATTTTTTTTTCCCATGCAATATTTGCTTTAATTGTTTGATTTTGGCATACAAAATATGTAACTTGCCAAAGGGCCAAATCTAGGAGTGGGTTTAAGCAAATGTTGAACTCTCCAGCCAAGAATTGGGACACTCTTTGCAATTTGTATATTTATTGGTGATGATTGTTAGAAAGATTGTTTGGATTTTATTAGGCACATATTTTATCTATTATTACAGGCATTTATATAGCACCATTAATTTATACAGTTCTTTACATAGTGTACAGTCACATATGTTGGAAATAGTAATTTTATTAATCTATAAAATCTCTTAAAGAGGAACTAAACTCTGGAAGCTGTGCCCAAAAAAGGCAGGTAGATGGCAAAGGACTAGTCACATTTACTTCCTGAGGTATCCCCTCACAGATATTTCCCCCATTACTGACTCACCATGCTTTGTTCTGCACTGTGTATATGTATGAGGTGACCTTCTTGGTAGAGGCAGGGTTTTCTTTCCATGTGTCAGCACCAACAGTAAGGAAAACAGTGAGCAGCACAATAGTGACATCATTAGATCACACTCCAAATCTAGTGAGACTAGCAGTCGGCGGTAACAATGTCTTAGGCCTTGTTCACACCAAGCGCGGAGCAGATCCAGACCAGAGCAGGTGCAGACCGGATCAAAACTGCGTCCAATGTATTCCTATGGTATTTTGACCTACAGTTCACATCGCAGTGTGCGGATCCAGACCAGATCCAGAGCAGGTAAAAAAAACTGCGGCAAGCCCTATTTTACCTGCTCTGGAACGCATCAAAAACGCAACGCAATGCAATTCAATGGGAAAAAATAACCATAAAGAAAAAAAACCTCTATGGTCATCTGTCATGACCTAATCTTCCTTTGTCACTTCCTGTCTTTGGAAAAGGTGACCTTGTGAGCTGGAGCGCAAAGGAAAAATGGTGGACCAGTTTTGTGACCCAGAGAGATTCATAAGTATGGTTCAACAGTGCCCTGAGCTATATGACAGCAGACGCTTTCAATATAAGAATAGAAAGAAGGCTGACCAGTGGAGTTTGATAGCAGGGAGAGTTTTACCAGGATATAAGGATATGTCCTTGACAGATAAGGAGAGCTGTGGTGAGTCAGCACAATAGTGACATCATTAGATCACACTCCAAATCTAGTGAGACTAGCAGTCGGCGGTAACAATGTCTTAGGCCTTGTTCACACCAAGCGCGGAGCAGATCCAGACCAGAGCAGGTGCAGACCGGATCAAAACTGCGTCCAATGTATTCCTATGGTATTTTGACCTACAGTTCACATCGCAGTGTGCGGATCCAGACCAGATCCAGAGCAGGTAAAAAAAACTGCGGCAAGCCCTATTTTACCTGCTCTGGAACGCATCAAAAACGCAACGCAATGCAATTCAATGGGAAAAAATAACCATAAAGAAAAAAAACCTCTATGGTCATCTGTCATGACCTAATCTTCCTTTGTCACTTCCTGTCTTTGGAAAAGGTGACCTTGTGAGCTGGAGCGCAAAGGAAAAATGGTGGACCAGTTTTGTGACCCAGAGAGATTCATAAGTATGGTTCAACAGTGCCCTGAGCTATATGACAGCAGACGCTTTCAATATAAGAATAGAAAGAAGGCTGACCAGTGGAGTTTGATAGCAGGGAGAGTTTTACCAGGATATAAGGATATGTCCTTGACAGATAAGGAGAGCTGTGGTGAGTACTTCAATGTGAATGGCATTGTATACTAGTAGTTCCTCAAATGCAGTATTCCATCCACCCCCCTTCCCCCCACCACTCCTCCTGCCTACACTGCCTGTTTGCTCACTGACACCTGCAGCTGCTTTTCATGCAAAAAAAACGCTTCAAAAACGCATCGTGCGTGTGCAGAAACCTGACCGGATCTGGTCTGCATTTGGTGTGAACAAGGCCTCGGGTTTCATACTGCATATAAAAAGCTATGAGATTGTAGGCACAAAAGTGTCCAGGCACCCTCACAAACCAGGAAGTGCATTGCTACGTTTCAGGAGGAATTCAAGACTAAAAAGGTAAATTTTCCAGGTTACTGCTTAGGCACAATTAATATTTTTGGATGTTTCCTAAAACATACTGTAGAAAATTTGAGGTTAGGTCCACCTTAAAAGGATAAGTTCACCTTTTGCAAAAATTAAAGAAATGCATAATTAATAATAAATACATTTAAAAAATGCATTTCTTTAATATTTGCATTCAAGCCTGGAAAGCATTACCATTGTGATCAACCCATCACAGCTGCAAAGCTTAGGCTTCTGCACATTTTCAAACTGGCAGAGCAGTTTGAAGTCGAGCCGTCCTTCCCCCCCATCTCTCCTAACTGAAACTCTGTACCTACGTACGAGCTCTGCCAGTTTGAAACCGTGCAGAAGCCTGAGCTTTCATCGACAGAACACACTTGCAATGGTTTCCAGGCCTGCATGCAAATATTAAAGAAATGCATACGTTTTTATATATTGTTATTGTTAATTATGCATTTCTTAAATTTTTGCAAAAGGTGAACTTATCCATTAAGCATCAGGTATTTGCCCTGTCAGTCTTTTACTTTAAATTCTAGATGGACTAAGAAATGCTTATGAAATCATATACTGGCTCCTATCAATTTTTTTTTTTTTTTAAGAGTTGCTAAAAATATACATTGGAAAGTCTCTGAATTGAAGTCTGAGTACCAATTGTAAAGTGTCTTTCCTGGAGATATATTATACCTGCCTTCAATGACAGCTCTTGTAATACCTTGGAGAATCTAACACATTGACTTGTTTACCTCATCCTCCAGGTACACTTGAGAGTCGCTGCCCTGGGATAATGTAGATTGAGAATTTTAGATTCACTTGATGTATACATGATCTGGCTCAGTAAACAACTCAGAGGATGAGCATTAAAGCCAATAAACAACCAAATTACAAAGGATTTGGTAATGTTTGTTGGCAATGTTGGATTCAAATTAAGACAAAATACGACAAATACAAAAAGGGAACATTTACCGGTATTTATTTTTCCTTTATAGAGATACATCTTAAAAGAAAGTCAAAAGTAGAAAACATTTAAAATGGTGAGAATTAGATTTGGTGAATTCTACATTTAAAAGCTTATCAATAACCCACTAGAGCTGTAAAAATACAGCTCAAAAATCACAGTTTTACTTCTATGTGGTAATCCACTGCAGGAAATCAAGAGTCAAGATCTCAATTAACTTCAAAAAATGCTTGCCAATGTTATGGAAATGATCTACAATGTGGGTTGTGTGAAGACAGTTTAATAATTTTGTTACCTGCTGTAAGGATGTACAGTTCCGACAGGATCCTGCTGCCTCTGCTGCAATTCCTGCAGCTTTTGAGTGATTCTCCCCAGGCATCATGGTGGATAAACTGACCACCTGGTCAGCTTGGACAATGAGAATTATAGCTGAAAATTAGATAAATGAATAGTTAAGCTATATTGAAAGCATGGCGTACACATTCAGTAAACATAATGTACATGGAGATTTATCCGACATAGCTTTATTCATGCTAGCTTTGTAGGATGCTTAGTAATGTAGTGCATAAAGATCGCCACTGTGCAGTCATCTTCCCCTATTCATGTGCCAGACCCTCCATCACACTTGTTACTCTCCTCTTTTGACCCCGTCACCACAGAGGAGGTTACAAAGCTTCTCTCTGACACCCACCTGACCACTTGCCCCCTGGACCCTGTTCCTTCACCGCTACCCTCATACTCTATCCTACACTCTCTTACTCACATTTTCAATATCTCACGCTCTACTGGAATATTTCCCTCCCCTCTGAAGCATGCCCTGGTCACCCCAATACCCAAAAAACCCTCAATGGACACTACTGACCTCAATAATCTCAGACCAATCTCCTTACTCCCATTCACCTCCAAACTCCTAGAACGCCTCATCTACCCCCGCCTAAGTCGCCACCTAGCTGATCACAACCTTCTTGACCCCTTACAATCTGGCTTTCGCCCCCAACACTCCACTGAAACCACCCTCCTAAAACTCACTAATGACCTACTCACTGCTAAAAACAAAGGCCACTATTCCCTACTTTTGTTATTAGACCTTTCTGCTGCTTTTGACACAGTTGACCACCTGCTCCTCCTCAAAAAACTCCAGTCACTTGGACTACAAGTGAAACTCTGCTGTCTCGTGGTTCTCCTCCTACCTATCTAAGCGCTCCTTCAGCGTCACCTACAATTCTAAATCCTCCCCTCCTCTTCCTGTAGGGGTCCCCCAAGGCTCTGTCCTTGGACTGCTTCTCTTCTCCATCTACACCTCCTCCCTGGGTCAGCTGATCACCTCACATGGCTTCCAATATCATCTCTATGCCGATGACACTCAAATCTATCTTTCTACTCCACAACTCACCCCCTCAGTGTCCTCTCGTGTCACTAATCTACTATCCGAGATATCCGTCTGGATGTCGCAACACTTCTTAAAACTCAATCTCTCAAAAACTGAGCTCTTGATATTTCCTCCTGCCCGTGCATCTTCTCCCGTCTTTTCCCTTGGGATCCTTAGCACAACTATCCAGGCCTCCCCTCATGCCAAGGTCCTAGGTGTCATCCTTGACTCGGACCTCACCTTTCTTTCCCACATCCAATCACTATCCAAATCCTGCCTCCTTCACCTTCGTAACATCTCCAAAATACGCCCCTTCCTCACCAAAGAGGTACCTCTGTGGTACCGAGCAGAATCGAAAAAGTAGGGGAAAAAAAAAAGGAGAAAATGTTTGGGCAGAGTTAGCAGTGACAGCTAGCTCTGCCCAACTGTTTCCTACTGGACGGGACCAGCTGTCATTACAATGAGAGCTTGTCGGAGCCGGCGGTCATATCAAAGCCGGCTCCGACAAGCTCTCATGACAGTCCAGCGTCCCCTGGTTACTAGGTAACCAGGAGTAAAAAAAAGCACAACCCCTCCCTCCCCCACATAACACACACATATTGTGGTGTACGCCATGCACATGCGCTGCAGTGCGTTGTTAGAACGCATCGCAGTGCATGATCTTTTTTATTATTTTTTTTTCTTTAAAACAAAACATTAAATTAATTGTGGCAGCGCATGGCAAAGCTTTGTGACTCATTGCCATGCGCTGTGATACCTTGTGTTGCAATTAAATATACATTTAATCACAACACAAACACCAAAACAATTTTTTGAATAAGTCGATTATTTACAGTTTTGCATACCTTCATTTTTTTACCTTTTCGCAAAAAGGCGCAATTACAAATTTGCTAATATTTGTTATTTATTAACTCAATACAGTTTTATCTTTTAGATTTAGTCAGAAAATAATTTTTTTTTAAACATTTGCGCAATTATCGCAGGGCCTACAAATTTAGTATCACCATCTTTTTATTCTACCGGGCCTGCGCTTTCAGAAAATATATGGTTTGTGGGGTATTTTACAAACGCTAGCAACCCAGCAGTTGAAAATCAAATCAATAAGAAAAAATTGCAAAAATGCATATTTCGGTACTCGCCTATACCCAGTACCGATATAGGTACTTCCGCTAGTATGAAGCCGACTTCTCGGGCAATCGGGAAGCTGGGTGGCGGGCAATGACACTCTGTCCGAACTCATGCTGTTTGGCCAGCTCGATGCCGATTGCCCGGGAAGCCATCTTCCCAGCCAGTCAGCATCAAGCTGGCCAAACAGCATGGAGACGGCTCCCCAACCAATCAGGATGGATGGATACTTATTGAGTGGATTGTTTAGGTTTGTCCTCATATTACATAGCTTAGGTAAATCTAAAGAAGATCATATTGTGTATGGCCGTCTTAAATCTCAACAAAGTAAGGGGAAATTCCACTTTACCGAAACAGGTGTCCTCAGTGGGAGACTGGTCACGACCTCAACTCAAATTTTGATTTCTCACCACTTTCTTGGCGACAATGGTCACCAGGAGAAATACAAGGTGTGAATTATCCCAGCGAGGACACAGACAGTAATAAAAACAGAGAGTTCTAGAAAAACAAAAAACAACCGGCTACAGGTAGACTTTAATTCAGGGGTATTTACATCATAATTGGGTGAATGGTTTAGGAATTACAAAACATGTCAAAAGGACCTGATGTAATTGGACATTATTTTGACAAGCGGTTTCATAACCAGGT
The DNA here is from genome assembly GCF_000935625.1 of Nanorana parkeri. Classification (NCBI taxonomy): domain Eukaryota; kingdom Metazoa; phylum Chordata; class Amphibia; order Anura; family Dicroglossidae; genus Nanorana; species Nanorana parkeri. Next base: position 21,407 of record NW_017308298.1, on the reverse strand, counting down.
CCCTCATTATGCAATTGACAATAGATCAGGTAAAAGGCCTGCAGTTGATGCCGTGTGTAGAAATTGCATTTGGAAACTCTGAACATGAGGTCCAAATAGCTATCAATGCAAGTAAAACAAAGGCCATTACTGAGCTAAGAAAGCAAAATAAATCCATTATAGAAATAGAAGAAATCAACAATTTGGTACTTCTTAAAAAGAGGGAATGCGCAGGTGAGTTCAGCAACACCAGAACGACAACAAAACACAGTGGTGCTGGATGATTCTTTTCTGTGGTGCAGAAAACCCTTTCTACCACAATACTGACTTCTTTATCTGCCTGTTTTAGGGTGATGTCCGGTTTGTTGATACTGCTTTCCTCTTTGCTAAATGTATGGTCTGAACTGTGATGGATACCTTCTGTTTTACATATTACCTCTATTTCAGAGTATGCTATATTGTAAAAAGTTTAAATAAAAGGCACTTTGGCATTTGATGGGTACAAACTGGATATGGATTTTAAATTGGAACATATATAGAGCTGCAACAGTTATTCGATTAAGTCGATTAAAATCGACGATGGAAAACGTTGTCAATGTTTTCCATCGTCGATTCATCGGCTAAAATTCAAATTTCCCGCTCGCCGCTGCACGCCGCTTACGCCACGCCCACGTCGTTTAAGCCGCTCGCGCCTACGCCGGTATACCCGCTCACGCGACGCCGCTTACGCCACGCACACG
>NW_017308298.1:15345-19956 GCF_000935625.1 Nanorana parkeri | reverse complement strand
TGTTCCTCTATAGCTGCTGGTGTTCAGCAGTGTGCCGCTGTATTATACATTGGTATTCTGTAGAGCTGCAACAATTATTAGATTAAGTCGATTAAAATAGACGATGGAAAACGTTGTCAGCGTTTTCCATCGTCGATTCGTCAGCTAAAATGTAAATTTCCCACTCACGCCCACCTGTTCGCAGCTCCATACACGGATTACGCTATGCACGCCACGGACGCCATGCCCACCGCGCACACGACGCGTACCCGGCCACCGCACAAGACGGACACAAGCCCGCAGAGCACGCCGCCGCCGCCACGACTTACAAGGGTTCAGAAACAGGTAAGGGGGACCTGTTTTAATGTTTCCCTTTTAAAAAAAAAAAAGCGGCACACTGTAGAACACCAGCAGCTATAGAGGAACAACAAATCCCAGCAATAATATATTAAACACCCGGTATAATGTATTATTGCTGGGATTTGTTGTTCCTCTATAGCTGGTCAGTGGTAATCTGCATTGCGCAGTATAATCATTATACAGCGCACTGCAGAATACCACCAGCTATAGAGGACTACAAATCCTAGCAATAGTACATTAAGGTATAATGTACTATTGCTACATTCCTCTATAGCTGCTGGTATTCTGTACTGCGCCGCTGTATAATGTACTATATTGCACACTACACTCTTTTTTTACTTCCACCGCGCCAAGCTTGCTCCTGTGATGGACTACAATCTCAATAGAAACTAGTAGTCCATCACTGGAGCCTTTTTTTTTTTTATCCGATTAATCGAACTTAATAATCGGCTAACTAATCGATTATGAAAATAATCGTTAGCTGCAGCCCTAAACATATATAAAACATTGGAAGATAGTATGCTAGGGTAAGATTGGATAGTGCTGTATTGTTTTCCCAGAAGTATGTCAATCGAACATGCCTATGGTTAATTCATCAATTTTCATCCTAGACGCCTAGTGTGGTATATTCTAGACCAGTGGTTCTCAACCTGTGTAACCTCAGGACCCACATTTGTCCTTGGTCATTAAATTGCAACCCAAGTTGCACCGCACTAGAAATGCATGGCATTGTGGTACCACAGGTTCCGGTGCAGGCGATCAAACTGTGGGTGGTAGGTGCATTTGGGATGCCATTCAAATGGATAGCAATGCAGCGCACCTCCCAAACTAAAACCCGACATCGGTGCGATTGCGTGGTACAGTGCATTAATCGCACAGGACTGTGCAATTAACGCGCTGCACTACTGTAAATGGGCCCTCAAAAACACTGACAAACACACACTCCAAAAATATTTTTTTTAAGATCCACCCAGTCTCTTTACTTTACGAGAACTGGATTGGATTCTCAGCCTGGGGTCTAGTGTGGGCTGCTGTGCTGCGACAGAGCTCCATCCATATCTTAATTACTTATACATCTCCCTTGCATGCCCTGTACAAGTGCCAGGAGCAAGAATGTGATGTCACTCTGGTCCACGCACCTCTACAGGGTAAGCGAGGGAGCTATAGGCAATGCACGTATGGATGGAGCTCCCTCGCGGCTTTTTTTCTAGGGGTGGTCATCTCTAAAAAAGGTTCTGTGAAAACTAGGGGAGGATTTGGAATCTGACTGGTGCTGGAAGAGGGACCTGGGTTTTCTTGTAAACAGGTAAACTGTGTAGTAAAATTGCTTTTTCTTCCGTCTTAAGGGAATCAAATCTGTTGTTAATAGCAGGGGTGTGGAATTCTGATCACCCAAGACATATAGTGCCAGGCACCGGGCAGGTTTTTTTTTTGTTTTTTTTTTTACATTTAGCCCTGCTTCGGGCAAGCAGGGCTAAATGTAAATCATGGGAAGTAGTTTTGTACAAGTGATCTTGGGCGGCAGTACAGCAGCCCAAGATCACTTGTAAGCAGCCCGCTTGTCACTTCACCCCGCCTTCCTAGTCCCTCCACCTACCGACCACGGCTTCCGGGGTCCCTCGCTCTTCTGGGGGAACCGGGACCACGGCAGATTAGTTCAGGATAGAGAGCAGAGAGCAGAGTGGAGAATATGTTCTTTGCGCTCTGCTCCTTGTGAACACTGAGACAGGAAAGCTGTATTCACAGCCTTCCCATCTCAGCTGTCACAGGAGATCAAAAACAATGCTGTCCTCAATATTCTGTATTGGAGGTGACAGGTTCAATAAAGAGAACCTGTCACCTCTAAATGCCATCACACAGGAGCTTGTTATCCCCTGTGTGATAGCAATAACATTACTTGAAAAAAATAATAAGTAAAAAAATAACATAATTTAAAAAGTAAATAAAAATATAATTTAAAAAAAAAACACTTTTGCAAACTATATCATAGTTTGCAAAAGTGTTAGGCCTTTGGCAATATTGTATGCAAGAGGAGAATTGGTGGTTTGGCCTGTCTTTTCTTTATTATATGGACTATTCTGGGAAAGTTGTGTTTTATTTTTTATAACTCAAGTGTGTATTTGAGGTATATTAGTGGGGGGATGATGTAATTTAAAGGAGAACTATGAGGTGAGTGATTTCCAATCATCCTCATAGTTAGAGCCGACCTGTGCAAAGAAGCCGTCACAGGTCTGCTCTATTGAGCGAGATAATCCCTCACTTCCCGATCATCTCTGTGCAGAGAGCAGGGATTCCCCCCTCCCCTCTCTGATCCTCCAGCGCTGAGTGGAGGAACGGACGGGGGAGGGGGGCACAGTTGGCTCTGCCTCTAGATAGGTGGGGGGTTTGGCCACCGGCAGGGGCCGCCCCTAGGCTGTAATTGCTCTTTAGTTTTGTGCCTAGCGTCCTTCTCCTGCAGGTGGCGATATTACCCCTACCATTCAGGATCTACGATCTGTTGCCTGTGTCCTTCAATGAACGGGAGAGAAAACATGTTTTAGGCTTGATTCACACCCCCCAAAAAAACAGCCCGCGCAGGCCCAGTGCAGGACGAGGCAATTTGCCTTGTCACAGATGGGCACAATTCCCACCACCATAAAGCTGTGCATTGCTGCAGTGTGCGCTGAATTAATTTAAACAAAAAAACACAACAAAATAATGCAGTACTTCTTTTAAGCACAGCGGGTCGTGTGCCAACAAAAAAAGTCTCACAAATTCCTCTGGTGTTTTACGCAAACAGCTGTGGGTGGGAAGTGCTATACAAAACATTGACAGCTGGCATCGCCCACAGCCATTCACATGTAGTCAGACATGCAGCGAATACCTGCTGATGATCATACCCGGGACACAGTTTACATCCAGGGTTGACCATGTGCAAGTAATCGGTGCATGTGCTATTACTTGTGAAGGGCTGCGGGTGATGTCAGCTGTCACTGCTTTGTATAGCGCTTACCACTATATAAACACCCGAGTCTCACAGAGAGATTTGTGAGACTGCCCCAAACACAAGTGTGAATAGGACCTTACAAGAGTGGGGACAAACAGACTTAGAAAGTTTGTGGGAAGTGCCATAAACGCTTTTAAACGTACTTGGGTAACCTAACCTTCTCACAATAACACACACCTGCTCTATGCCATGCGTGCAGCTTCATGGATCTTCTTCAACCTAATTCCCACTGATGTTACCCAAATACCTTAGTCCAGCACTCAAGCCACCTTAGTATAACAATTTAGCTATAGAGACAGGAGAACAATGTGAGGCTAAACATCCTTTAACGTCAGCCACACCTCCTAATACACAACTAAGACCCTGTGTAGTCCATGTACTCACGTGGACTGTTGTCTGCAGACTGAATATAAGACGTAACAATAACACAACAAGACCCATAAACGAGGAAGAATAAATAAAGAGATCTCACCATCTAGCTGAACCGCTTAAACGAATGCAGAACCATTAGTGGCATCGGTATACTAACACAGTCGTACAGCATGTCCCGGAAGAAGAGACTCTTTTCCAAAACACTTCCTGCTCTTCCCCAGCCAGCCAATGGGCGCTTTAGGCGTCATAGTCACGTGACTGAGTTGGGTCTGTACAATTGTGACCTTCCGCTCAATGCGGAGGAAGTAAGGTGACTAAGGGAGGATGGTTGGGTGGCGGTAGTGGTCATCTTAGGGGAATGGTTGTGGTGTATGAGGGGGCGCTGTATGTTGTCTGTGACTATGGGAAACTGTCTCTTGCGGTGTTCTTTTCCACTGCTACGTTCTGTGTAGCGTTTGTGCTTTTCCCTTCTCGTGTTCTGCCATGCATCTATTAAATCACGTGCAAAGCTCCGTTTGGTAGTTGCGTACCCGGTCCGGTGTTGTGTTTGTATTTCAATTGTATGCCTGCTCTGCCAGGTCTATGCTTCACTTCATGTGTGCGAATTATCTGCAGCTATTTTCTATGCATGCTCTGTCATGCTTTCTTTGACTCTGAGGTGTCATTCACACTTGCATTTTTGTCCCCATGTGCAGAGGAAAACCTGTCAGCCTAGATGTTATGTTTATGCTTCTTGATGCTTTAAATCAACTTTTTCCATTCGTGACCCTGGGTATATAGGTATACAAATAAAACATTTACTGATAATAAATCATAAAGAGATTTGATTTAAAACAATTATTTGGTATACATATCATGTTTAGCATTTATTAAAGAAGAAAGCAAATTTGCACACTTAATGAGATTACGTTTCC
>NW_017308298.1:14755-15279 GCF_000935625.1 Nanorana parkeri | reverse complement strand
AGGTTGGACACACAGTCTGGTTCTGTCCTGACAAACCTGGGCACAGATTGGGCAGTTACAGTTTTCAAATTAAAAAATGAATTTTAAAGCCTACTTCCTGGGAACACTTATTTTTTTTGTGCTCTGGATAGTATGGGGAAGGGTGCAGGGGAAGCAAACCTCCGACCCTCCAGCTGTGGTGAAACTACAAATCCCATGATGCATCTCTCTTCGGGAGTCGTGGCTGTGAGAATCTTGCAATGCCTCATGGGGTTTTTAGTTCCACCACAGCTGGAGGGCCGGAGGTTTGCTACCCCTGGGTTAGAAGAACTAGACGACTGCTTACCACTTCAGCAGCCTCCGCTCCTGACCGAGTCCCACCTTGCCCTGCAGTGCTTAAGCCCGGGAAAAGGCAAGCCCCACCCCCTGCATGTGCACAGGAAGGTACCAATTGTACAGGGAGGGTTGGGACCGTACCGAGTTACAAACCTAGCCCTGTGTCCTGTACACTGCCCCGCAGCGGTGGACCCCGCAAGTGCCACTCA
>NW_017308298.1:13523-14313 GCF_000935625.1 Nanorana parkeri | reverse complement strand
TCTCACCATCTAGCTGAACCGCTTAAACGAATGCAGAACCATTAGTGGCATCGGTATACTAACACAGTCGTACAGCATGTCCCGGAAGAAGAGACTCTTTTCCAAAACACTTCCTGCTCTTCCCCAGCCAGCCAATGGGCGCTTTAGGCGTCATAGTCACGTGACTGAGTTGGGTCTGTACAATTGTGACCTTCCGCTCAATGCGGAGGAAGTAAGGTGACTAAGGGAGGATGGTTGGGTGGCGGTAGTGGTCATCTTAGGGGAATGGTTGTGGTGTATGAGGGGGCGCTGTATGTTGTCTGTGACTATGGGAAACTGTCTCTTGCGGTGTTCTTTTCCACTGCTACGTTCTGTGTAGCGTTTGTGCTTTTCCCTTCTCGTGTTCTGCCATGCATCTATTAAATCACGTGCAAAGCTCCGTTTGGTAGTTGCGTACCCGGTCCGGTGTTGTGTTTGTATTTCAATTGTATGCCTGCTCTGCCAGGTCTATGCTTCACTTCATGTGTGCGAATTATCTGCAGCTATTTTCTATGCATGCTCTGTCATGCTTTCTTTGACTCTGAGGTGTCATTCACACTTGCATTTTTGTCCCCATGTGCAGAGGAAAACCTGTCAGCCTAGATGTTATGTTTATGCTTCTTGATGCTTTAAATCAACTTTTTCCATTCGTGACCCTGGGTATATAGGTATACAAATAAAACATTTACTGATAATAAATCATAAAGAGATTTGATTTAAAACAATTATTTGGTATACATATCATGTTTAGCATTTATTAAAGAAGAAAGCA
>NW_017308298.1:12936-13494 GCF_000935625.1 Nanorana parkeri | reverse complement strand
CCCCCCCCCCCCCACAAGATTTCAGGAAACTGTAAGCAAGAGCAGAGCTTAGGTTGGACACACAGTCTGGTTCTGTCCTGACAAACCTGGGCACAGATTGGGCAGTTACAGTTTTCAAATTAAAAAATGAATTTTAAAGCCTACTTCCTGGGAACACTTATTTTTTTTGTGCTCTGGATAGTATGGGGAAGGGTGCAGGGGAAGCAAACCTCCGACCCTCCAGCTGTGGTGAAACTACAAATCCCATGATGCATCTCTCTTCGGGAGTCGTGGCTGTGAGAATCTTGCAATGCCTCATGGGGTTTTTAGTTCCACCACAGCTGGAGGGCCGGAGGTTTGCTACCCCTGGGTTAGAAGAACTAGACGACTGCTTACCACTTCAGCAGCCTCCGCTCCTGACCGAGTCCCACCTTGCCCTGCAGTGCTTAAGCCCTGTAAAAGGCAAGCCCCACCCCCTGCATGTGCACAGGAAGGTACCAATTGTACAGGGAGGGTTGGGACCGTACCGAGTTACAAACCTAGCCCTGTGTCCTGTACACTGCCCCGCAGCGGTGGACC
>NW_017308298.1:0-12917 GCF_000935625.1 Nanorana parkeri | reverse complement strand
TCTTTAAATGATATGTGTTTACATGCATTTGTGTGTTTGCATGCATGTGTGTTTGTTTAGATGCATCTGGTACCAAATCCTAGCATCAAAATGTGTTTTGGTGCGTTGAGAAGTTCAAATCGATTCCTAGATGCACCTGACTTTTTTTATTTTTTTAACCACTTGATGACCGGGGTGTTAAACCCCCTTCCTGCCCAGGCCATTTTTCAGTATTCAGTGCTGTGGTACTTTTACTGACATTTATTCAGTCATGCAACGCTGTACTGAAATAAAATGTATACCATTTTTGGGGACACATAGAGCTTTCTTTTGGTGGTATTTATTCACAACTATGATTTAATTTTTTTTACTATATAATGAAAAAAGGACTTGAAAAAAAAACCTGTTTTCCTTATGTTATGAAACATTTATCAGTACCCAATTTTTTGGTATAATTATAAAAGATCGGGTTACGTCGGTTAAATAGACACCAAACATGTCAAGCTTTAAAATTGTGCGCGCCCACAAAATCACAAAAAACTACTATGCCTAAAATTGGCCATAGGCAACGCTTTAAAAGATGTTGCGCTGCACCATGTGAGGTTATATAAGCGATCGGCTGGCTATAAAGCCGGCCGAACGCTTGTATGAAACAGCAGGTAATGGCTGTTTACCTTCCGGACGGGATTCTGCTTCCGTGCGCCTGCTGGAAAAAAACTGCATACGTGTACGTCCGTATTTTTACGATGGGTGGACGGCAAGGGGTTAAAACACAGATTGACTACAGATAAAAGCATCTAAACAGATCTATTGGAAATTCTTAGATGCATGTACGGTGTTTCCCCGAAAATAAGACCTAGTACTATTTTTGGGAATTGCTAAAATATAAGACCTACCCCGAAAATAAGACCTGGTTGTGACCATTCCCAGGGCCGGTGGTGGCATAAGGGGGAACTTGAAGAGCCGCCGGAGAGAATCACCGGTGCCAATGAAGCTAGCGCTAGAGGAAGCGAGGCAGCAGAGCCGCATAAGCCGATGCTTCCTCTATAGTGCCGGCTCCTGTCACAGGCGGAGTGATTCCAAATGTGAGGAATCGATAGTAAAAGCACGCTTTGCTCATTCTGGTCAGCGATTGGTTACCAAATTGCTCTTGGAAAGGTATGGCACCCCCGATTGCCCTGATCACCATATTTGTGTACATGTAGACTGTTGTACATGAATATGTGTGGATTGTTGTACATTAAAAAAAAGAATAAGACCTACCCTGAAAATAAGACTTAGTGTGTTTTTTTGAGCCCCCAAAAATATGACACAAAATATGTCTTATTTTCGGGGAAACACGGTTTATGCATTTACAAAATCTTTTTAAATGCATCTAGTCGCACATAGTATGAATGTAGTTTTACACTTGAGAGTGAGTGCTTTCAGATGATTTTGAAGTGTTTTTTGTTTAGTGTTCATTTTTGAGGCTTGAGCATTTTTGTGTTAGCCAATGGAAAGCTAGTTATTTGGAGGAGCAGATGGTTGTTGGGGGCAAAGTTGTGTTTTTTAGGTGCTCCCAATAAAGTTTATGGGACCACAAAAACAATTGTGCCCAAAAAGAAGCCCATACAACACTCGGGTGTGAACAGGCATCATTGGAAAAAAAAATGTAATTCTACATGCTTAGCTTTTTCATGCACTGGAAAATCCACAACAAAATGCTCAGGTGTGAATGGGGGCTGAGAGTGACTTAAAGGGAGATTATCAAACAACTAGTGTGAATTCACTGAATACATTTTTCACATGCCACAGTCCTTTTACTCCTAATTTTATTATGCTGTGTTACAGTTTCACAGACACACATAAACCCAAGCCAAATGATCATTATTAAAAAAAAACAAAAAAACTTTCATTACATATGCTTTTCTGCGCACAAAAGCTATTGGAACAACAGCAGCAGCAGCAGCATTCAAGACAATGAACACGACTAAGAAGAGGGGGAGCGTAATTGTTATGTATGCCATAGTGCTCCATTTTGAACACTGGGTGGGTTGCACATTAAAGCAAATGTCTCATGAAGTGTATGGAATAAGGTGTAATCTGTCAGTGGAAGCTTGACCTCTCATCAATTTTTACAGAAGATATGTGATCTGACTCCTATTAAAAGGAGAATTATGGGGAGAATGAAATACACTCATCCCCATAATTAGAGCTGACATTGACACTAAAGTTGTCACATGTTGGCTCTAAAGATCGAGAACTGAGCCATGACTTACCAACGATTGCTCAGTTCCCCATCATCTCCCTGCAGAGAGCGGTGACTGTCAGTCATCACTCCCCGCAGGGATTTCCTTCTCCATTCCTCCAGTGCTGACTGGAAAGATGGATAGGGAGGGGGTGGGCACAGCCAGCTGTCAATTAGTTAGCGGGGTGGATCCCGATAATATTGTCAGGATCCATCCCGGCTGCTCTGTGCTGTCAGCATCTAGCAGGCAATAGCCCGCTATATGCTGAGTTTTGGATCACAAAGACATTACTATATATTCTCCTGTGTCCCTAAAAAGAACTATGGCAAAAAAAAGGTTGGGCCATAGTTGTCTTTTAATACACGAAACTGAGTACTAGCAGCAATAAGTTTCCTATAGTAGCATTATCTAAGACAGTCATAGGAATTATTTGGTTCTGCTGCATCCAATAGGGGGGCTGAGATGTCTGCATTTTATTTACCTCCAATTGTGCAGATGGTCAAGGGGCCGAAGATCATGAAGCGAAAGCTGGAACTTCAGCCTTCACCACCTAACTCACTGTTTCCACATTATCGAACTTCACCTCCAGGCTTCTCGTCTCAGTTACTGGAATGGAAAAATAAACATCTTCCCTTAACCAGCCACATCCAACGCCTGATTGCCAATTCAGTCAACCTCCTGTAGCTATAACTCCTTCCTTTATGTCAGTTTATAGCCTGCATGATTAAAAATTGGCAGATACCCAGCCACCATTATTTTTTTGAAGAAGGCTGTCTCTGCTCGACACATTCAAGTGAAACAAAATGTGTTCCTGATTCTGTACCGTGTCATCGGCAGAGTGCACATGACCATTGAAACATGGTAAAGCAAATATGGGCCGGATCGTTCTACACGTGAAACTCGAATAATTAGAATATCGTGCAAAAGTTCATTTATTTGACTAATGCAACTTAAAAGGTGAAACTAATATATGAGATAGACTCATTACATGCAAAGCAAGATAATTCAAGCCGTGCTTTGTCATAATTGTGATGATTATGGCTTACAGCTCATGAAAACCCCAAGAACCCCAAATCCACAATCTCAGAAAATTAGAATGTTACATGCAATCAATAAAACAAGGATTGTACATAGAACAATATCGGACCTCTGAAAAGTATAAGCATGCATATGTACTCAGTACATGGTTTGGGCCCCTTTTGCAGCAATTACTGCCTCAATGCGGCGTGGCATGGAAGCTATCAGCCTGTGGCACTGCTCAGGTGTTATGGAAGACCAGGATGCTTCAATAGCGGCCTTCAGCTCTTCTGCATTGTTCGGTCTCATGTCTCTCATCTTTCTCTTGGCAATGCCCCATAGATTCTCTATGGGGTTCAGGTCAGGCGAGTTTGCTGGCCAATCAAGCACAGTAATCCCACGGTCATTGAACCAGGTTTTGGTGCTTTTGGCAGTGTGGGCAGGTGCCAAGTCCTGCTGGAAAATGAAGTCAGCATCCCCATAGAGCTCGTCTGCGGAAGGAAGCATGAAGTGCTCCAAAATCTCCTGGTAGACGGCTGCGTTGACCCTGGACTTAATGAAGCACAGTGGACCAACACCAGCAGATGACATGGCTCCCCAAATCAACACAGACTGTGGAAACTTCACACTGGACTTCAAGCATCTTGCAATGTGTGCCTCTCCATTCTTCCTCCATACTCTGGGTCCTTGGTTTCCAAATGAGATGCAAAATTTGCTCTCATCAGAAAAGAGGACTTTGGACCACTGTGCAACAGACCAGGTCTGTTTTTCTTTAGCCCAGGTAAGATGCTTCTGATGTTTGTTGTTCAGTGGCTTGACAAGAGGAATACGACATTTGAAGCCCATGTCCAGGATCCGTCTGTGTGTGGTGGCTCTTGATGCACTGACTCCAGCCTCAGTCCCCAACACATTGTGAAAGTCCCCAACACTTTTGAATAGCCCTTTCCTGACAATCCCCTCCAGGCTGCGGTTATCCCTGCTGCTTGTGCACCTTTTTCTTCCACACTTTGCCCTTCCACATAACTTTCTATTAATGTGCTTTGATATGGCACTTTGGGAACATCCAACTTCTTTTGCAATTACCTTTTGAGGCTTTCCCTCCTTTATGGAGGGTGTCAATTATGGTTTTCTGCACAACTGTCAGGTCAGCAGTCTTTCCCATAATTGTGATTCCTACGGAACCAGACTGAGAGATTGTTTAATAAAGGGAGAAAAGTAGAGAACAGCTTTATCACGAGATATGTATTGTGCAAAGTACCCTTGATTTAGCACCCTGTCAGACCTGGTGCTAAAGTCCCTTTTCTTAACTACGATCCTGTCAGGAGGATTGCAGATTATCACAAAATAAGTTTTCTTTTCGCAGGTTATTAAACAGCCTCTGTGCAGCCGAGAAAAACAAAGAGATCTGCTGAGTAAAGTTAACTCGTGATAAAGCTAGTTTTATCACAGTTTATTAAACGTACACCTTGGGGTTTTCATGAGCTGTAAGCCATAATCATCACAATTATGACAAATCACGGCTTGAACTATCTTGCTTTGCATGTAATTAGTCTATCTCATATATTAGTTTCACCTTTTAAGTTGCATTAGTGAAATAAATGAACTTTTGCACAATATTCTAATTATTCGAGTTTCACCTGTATATCGCTGCACACTGGGTGAAGCTTTTGGCGCCAGGGAAGGATCCAGCAAGGGGGATAACATTGGAATTTGTGGCTCTGCTTCAGGATGCCTGCTCCATTTTGCCTCCCTTTGAGGAGGCTACAAAAATGCTGAGCTGTTAGCAGGCAGGAATAAGTTACACCATTCACCTTAGACTTCCTGCTGGGATTAACACTACTTGGCCTTATTGATAGGACACTGAAGGCACAGCAGTAAGAAGGGCTCCAAGAGGTGGAACCTGATGTTTTACATGAAGACCACACATATTCTCCTGTTGTTGCTACTACATGCACCCTTGTAAAGATCAAGCCTCCATTAACACTTGTACGCTTTCAATTTCATGCGTTCTTTAGCATGTTTTTGTAGTGTGTTTTACATGCATTGATGCACATTTTCATGCATTTTTGTTTTGGCCAATAACAAACAATATCTAAAGTGGCATTAGGCATCATCCTCCATATAGAGCTTTGCGGTGAGAAACTCACTTTGTGGCACCAAAAGAAGCACATGCAGCATTTTCCAAAACGTAGGACAGCTAATCGTATTGATGTGAATGCGCACCATAGGAAATAAAGGGCACCCCCTTGGGGGATGGGGCCTGCTGGCCGCTGGGTACCGATCCGGCGCTGGGACTGTGCTGGGCCCCCTAGAGGCCGAGGCCCTGGTGCGCCTGCACCGGCAGTAGTTCCGCCACTGCTTATGTGGGCTGAAGGGGCAGCTGCTTTGGGCCCCACAACAATGATTGGGTCCTGGGCGACTGCCCCTTTTGCCCTGCATTAAAGACGGCCCTGGGGAAGGGGGAGGGAGTTTTGTTTTAAATAATTAACTCTGTTTGTACTGTGCTGGCAGGTTTCATTATCACTTGTAAACTATGATGGTAATAATATCTGTAAGGCCAAAAAGACCACACCCCATATATTACTAGAACAATCAAAAAACAAAAGAAAATGGGGCTTTTTAGGTATCAGAAACGCCACTCATGGTCAATCCACATAATTATATAAAAGTTACATCTTTATTAATACATAAGATACAATGACATGTTAAAAAGACAATATCAAACAGTTCTTTCTCATATGACTAGCATCCTAAATGACTACCCCTAATTTGATACCAACAATGTTGAGCAGCTATCCAGAAGATGTTAACACAGTCCACAAAATAAGAAGTTATAATGAAGCCAGGATATCACGGGATATCATTAATCCTCGACATGTTTTATTACCCAAAAATATGGGCTTCCTCAAGAGGTATGGATGCTCTATATAAATAGATATACAAATATACATGCAGAGCTGTGACCAATTATTAAATATACCGTGCAAAATATCACATAATTCACATACAAGTGTTTGTTAATCTTGCCTGCTCATATGGCCAAAGTTATGAAGGGAGGACAAATAGCAGTAAAAGTAAGAAACAACATCAAACTGCAGTGGCTGACTATTCTCTGGGAAAACCAGTCTGCAGGAGGATCCTAAAGGGTCAAACAAACAATACTGCTTGCTATAATGTGCTGACAAACTAATAGCAGCAATTATAAGATACATACGCCTCACACTTAAAATGGTTAGTCAAAAAACGACCCTCTACTAAAAGAGGCTCACTTCAACATGCAGAGAACCAGTCTCCAGCGGCTGACAGGTAGCGTGGCAGAGCTGTGTGAGAGCGATCTCCTATATACATGGCAGACAGCATTCACGTGACGCCCATCTCTCGAGCCATTAGAGCACAGGCGCGCCGGGAAAACACTCCCGCACGTGTGTACTTGCGCGATCTCTGGAGCCAGGGACAGCTGCTGAAAAAAACTGCATTATACAGTGCAGTACCACTCAGTGAATCTCGGGGGAATAACTTCCCCTGGATCTTTTAGTGAAGAGCGCAGATGGAACTGGTCTCCGAGTCCCCGGCTCCAGAGCACACAATTAAAGAGCAGCTTTACACTCGAAAAATCTAATTCTACCAATGCATTCCTCTATGTATGATAAGAATATTAAAATGTCAGGTGTAAAATGCTGTGATTTTGAAATACTTACACTTGCAGGTCATTCACTTCCTGCTTTGAAAGGGCGAAATTACTTCAGTTTGCCAAAGCAATGCACACTGGGATTGCCTTGTCATCAGCAGAGCATTGCTGGGAAATCTCATTTGTAATCTCGAGATCTCAGGGAAAGGCATTTTCCTCCCCTGAGAAGATGTGCACGGTCAAATGTCTAGTCATAAGTGCCAGAAATCCAGGAAGTGAAGTGAAAGAGCTAGTAATCTTCCCTTAGTAAACATGGCCACTGTCAAAAGACTGGGGAAAAATAGAAATTAAGTATGCAAATAATACAATGACGGCAAGTATCTGTTTGTAGATTGTCATTACTAAACATTTCTAAAGGTGTGTTTGTTGTTATTTTAAAGATATGGGCAGAGGCGGCTCAAGACTTTGTGAGGCCTTAGGCGAAACTCAAAAGTGAGGCCCCCACTTACACCCATAATGAAAGAAAAAGCAAACAATTAAAAATGAACTGTATACATCGCATATTGTAAGACTAGTGGCGGTTATTCACAAAGCTAGCCGAAGGATCAGCTGTAGCTACGGCTGATCCTTTGGCTAGCTTCGGCCGTCTGAGCCCTTCAGTTTAGTAGAACCGAAGGGCTGCTGTACGGGCTATTCACTGTAGCCCGTACAGCTCCCGAAGTTGGAGTAGTCTGCTTTCAAAATTACCTCCTCTTGGGTTTGGCCTGACGTGTTGCAAAATTAAAATTTTTAATCAAAGAAGTGTTAAAAGTGTGGTATAATCCCATGTGATGGCTAGTGGAGGTTGTAATTTTTCCATCGGATCTAAGATATACATGGTCTTGGTTTTTTGATCACCTGTAAACTAGATGAGCCCTAGTTTGCCCAAACAAAGATTTAAAGACCTGAAGATATTAGGGGCAATTTATGAATGTGTTTGTGAAAACATTTTTAGTTGCAAAGACTAAAAGGTTATTGTAACTGATCGCAAAGTTTTATCTCTATTATGCATCTTTTTTTAGGTGTTCTTGCAACATATTCTTGTTTGCAACTCACTGCACATGTTGTGCAATGTTTTGCATAATTTCTCAACTGCGCAGTATTTATGTACAGCATTTGCATGTTAAAAGACCTCCAAACCGCTCCTGAGCACTTTATAAAGTATTGCAAAGATAATTCAGCTTAATTCCCTAAAGTCAGCTAAGCACTTCAGGGCTATTCAGCTATCATACAGGATATTCCGAGCAAACTTGCGACAATTTAGAGACAGCTTCTGGATCAGGACAATGTAGAGCAAGGGTGTCAAACTCAATTTCATTGTGGGCTGCATCAGCATTATGGCCCTGAAAGGGCCAGAGGTATTTGTAAGTATATATACATTCTATGGTGGACTGTGCGGGGTCTATGGTGGGCTATGCGGGGGTCTATGGTGGGCTGTGCGCACTCTCAGGTGGCTGTGCACACTCTTAGGTGGCTGTGCAGACTCTCAGGTGGATGTGCAGGTTCTATGGTGGGCTGTGCGGACTCTCAGGTGGGCTATGTGCGGTCCATGGTTTGCTGTGCGGACTCTCAGGTGGCTGTGCCGGTTCTATGGTGGGTTGTGCGGACTCTCAGGTGGCTGTGCAGGGTCTATTGGGGAGCCGCAGACGCAGCTCCCCAATCAGTGTGTATGGTGGTTTGTGCAGGTTCTATGGTGGGCTGTGCAGACTCTCAGGTGGCTGTGCAGGGTCTATGCTGGGATGTGCGGGGTCTTAGAAGGGCTATGCAGTCTCATCAGTGGTGCTGGTCAGTTTCAGCAGGTGCGGGCAGCGTGGATCCACAGGAAAAGAGGAGATTTGCTGCCGGCGCTGTTAACAGATGACGCGATTCACAGGAAGGCTGCCAAGACCTTGTTTGGAACCTCAGCAGCCTTCCTGTGAACGCTGGCACCTGTTTACTGCAACTGATTGCCTCAGTGCCAGCCCCAATCAGTGTCTAATTGCCACAGTGCCAGCCCAAACCAGCGTCTGATTGCCAACAGTGCCAGTATAAATACCAGTGTTGTGATTGCCAGAAGTACCAGTACAGTGTCAGTAGGTACCGTTACAGCCCCAACCAGTGTTCTGATTGCCAGCAGTACCAGTATGATGTCACCAGGTACCAGTGGCGTAACAACCGGGGGGGCACTTGCCCCGGGTGCAGGACTGAGGGGGGGGCGCCGTCACGACCCCCGCTAAACAAAGCCCCTGGCTCCCTCTCTGCCACATTCACCCGGCCGTCATCTCTCGAACTCAATGCAAGTGTATAGGGTAGAACTTTCTCAAAAACAAGTGTCTCCTTCAAGAGGGCATATATGCAAGTTATTGGCCATAAAAAGTGTATGGGGATTCAGGTACTGCCCTGGGGGACATGAATCAATGGGAAAAAAAAAATTAAATTTTTTTTTTTTAAAGGAGCAGTGATTTTAACATCACTTAAAGGGTAACAATAAAAATGAAAAATTCCTTTAAATATCATGCCTGGGAGTCCCATTAACCTGCCTGTAAGGTGGCACATCTGTACGACGTATAGAAGCTAGTGCAGCAAAACCGATATTTCTAAAGAAAAAAATGACTTTTCTTTTTTCTTTTTAAAGCATGCGGTTCCCCCTCCCAAACAATACCAGACCCTTTAGGTCTGGTAGGAATTTTAGGAGGGACCCCATAAAAAAAAAGTGTGGGGTCCCCCCCAAAAAGTTTTGAGTGCACTGGTAAAACTACCTGGTGAATGCTGTTTTTTTAGATTAACATCTCAGTTACCAATGGAAAGTTTCTCAGTTCCTTGTGTGTGCTTTTCAGTCATGTTCAACTCTCTGCCGTTCTGAACATTATTATTATAAATATTACCATTATGAACTAAAAGCTAAAAAGTCAGTGAAAACATCTTTGCATGGGCTGCATAATGAGTACTGGAATTCAGCAAGTGGTCAAAATTCCTTTTTTCAGATACTGGCTAATCAAATCTGACATTTCCTGCTGGTAAGTCAAACTACATTATTATTAGTAGTACTAATAATTACCTAATAATAACTAATAATAGTAGTTGTAGTAATAGTAGTATTAATATTATTGCACTCCTGATTCAGTTAACACACCTCCACATATTAGATTCCGCATTACGGTAGGACTGAAACTACAACTGATTTCGTGGAAACAACAGCAACAGCACGTACAGAATACCCAGCACAACAATATGCAACCACACTAAAAGCATCTCCACAATAGTAATAAAAACAGAACAATGATGGCTATTAAAACTGGAAACAGATTCACTTGAATTTTTAAATAACACTTTAATATTATCTCTTTCACTAGCAGTCTCAATATCAGTGGTCATCTCTTATATCCAGGTGTAATAGTCTCGTAGAGTAAGGTTATTTTAATACAGTTACATGTGATATGAAACAATGGGTGTGAAAATGTCTGCTAGACATAGTTATTTCCCAGAAATAATCTCCAGTGGGAGAATTAATTTGAATTTACATAGACTACCCTTTGACCTCAGCTTAGACAATCTTTTCTTTCATACAATGCAACACCACTCATTTTTGAAAAATATAGAACATACAATAGGCATTTTGTAGCTGCTCGCATTTTGTCATTCACCGTGTAGCTGCAAGGCAGCTCCTACAGGGGAGGCATGAGATAACAGTTGACAGTTCTTCCTAGTTCAAGACATGGCTCTCTGATGATGCCAACACTGTAATTCAGTGAAGCTGGAGTGGGCAGAATATACCTCTGATAACATCAAAATCCTGATAGGTTCCTGATGGGTTAGAAAAAGGGTGGCTACCAAGGCATTGTCATAGGATCGAAGCTCTTCTGCTGTCTGAAATTGTATATAATAAATATACATTTTATTTACCACTTTCTTCATCATAATACATTATGTTAATTTACCCTTGTTAGATATTCACATTTTTAAATATAGGTCAGCTTTAGCAGGTGGGATGCAAAAAGTTCACACCCACCTAATCATAAGCATAAGAAAAATATATAAATACATACCTATATATTTCATGTCACTTAAAGGGTATTTAAACTTTCACAGATTTTTGCAAATATCTACTGCTAGTAGGCAGTAGACATACACAAACTCATTAAAAAAAAAGTTACCAAATAGGTTTAAATTTACCTGTGTCTCCACCGCGCACTCCCCTCTGAAGATCTGAAGATTATCGGGTGGCTGCAAAGGATCATGGGGTGGGCACATGCGCAGTACAGATCTTCAGTCCGGGAAATGAGGAGAGACACAAGGTAAGTCAATGGAGGCAGCCCAGCAGTGTGCACTCGCACAGACTCCGTGGGACACAGAAGACCCAGCAGTCAGCTCTGGATCAGAGACTGGCACCACCGCTGACTGTAGGGACTGCTGAAAACTACAGGAAAGAAGAAGATGATTGAGTCAAGAGGCATCATTTAAGGGGAGTGCATACACCAGCAGAAAAACACTGCCATTAGAACTACTGTACTACTACTGAATATAACTACTATATCAATACATATACTAATTTATGGATTTCCTCTATAAATTGCACAATCCATTCTTATCAACCCTACAATAACTGATCCCCTGTACAAGTTTAGCATTCATGTAGAAGTAAAAATCCTATCAAGCATAAAAAGTGTACAATTTCTGCTAACTATTGCAAAAAGAAACTTCATATTAACAGGATAAACTGAATAACTAGCTAAATAAAAATTGAGCACGTCTAAAGCCAAATTATGAGAAATAGAAGAATAAAGGCACCCTACAAATAAATTTTACCAAAACTGGGCTCCAAGTAATGGAATTTAGGAATGATAACACAAATGTAAATTCCTGACTAGGGGAGAAGGATGTTATCTAGCCAATGAATGAATCACTCACCAGAACATTTGAATTCCACCACAAATGGGAGGCTCATGAACAAAACAATTTTTGTTCTGAAATCCTACAGTCTTCTGTACATATATGGAAAACTTTAACAAGAACAGATGGTTCGTGGGGTCAAGCTGAAGTTTTAAAGGCAAATTTCAGTTTTGTAAGGTCTCAAACAATGTACTGGTGTCAATACTACAACTTGAAACCATCAAAAGTTTAAAAAGTATACAATAATTAAATGTGGCGCTTCCAGAATCAAGCAATTGCTCTGTACACCACAGAATTGGCTTAATTACCATTTTAATTCTCCAAACTATCAGATTGCTTTACTGGTCAAGTCAGTTACACAAATAAGTCAAAAACAGCTGCTTTGTGACAGAAACACACCCGGTAACAGACAGATGCAGCATCCATAGATTATTCTGAAGAAATGAGATGAACATAACTACAAATCTATTTCAGACTAACTACAGTCTGAGAATAACTAAATTTCACAGCACTCCTGTGTACAGGGTGCTACATAAGGCTTAACATGTTTGGTGTCTATTTACCCGACATGACACCGTATTTTATATTTTACAAAAAAATTGGGGTGATAATAAATGTTTCATAACATTTTATAGGAAGACAGGTTTTTTTCAAACTTTAGGGTACTTTTTTGTTATATAGTAAAAAATAAAAAACCCAGTGTTGACTAAATACCACCAAAAGAAAGCTCTTTGTGTTCCCAAAAAATGGTATAAAATGTGTTTTCAGTACAGTGTTGCATGACGGAATAAATGTCAATCAAAGTACTGCAGCACTAAACACTGAAAAATGGCCTGGCCAGGAACGGGGTTTAACACCCTGGTCTTCAAGTGGTTAAAAAATTGTGATGTGTTTATGCCATGAATTGCTTTCTGTTTCTGTTGAGTTATGTGATTATGGGGTCAGTAGGCACCGTTACAGTCACAGCCAGTATCCTGATTACCAGCAGTACCAGTTCACTGTCATGGAAAGTTACAAGGACAGCATACCGAGATACAGCGCTCGATCTGGGGGTTCTATAAAGGGTGTGTCCGACCGATAGGTGAGTCAAACAGAAACCGGGAGGGAGAAGCGCTTCAAACCAAGTGGGAGAGCAGGGCGATATTTATGGGAAGTGA